>NW_010169828.1:7365-26739 GCF_000695765.1 Mesitornis unicolor
GAAATTTTTGCTGTAGATGTAGCCTAATGATCTACCCAGTCCCCTGCCTCACCCAGGGACTCGCTTTCTGAAGGCCTGGGCGGGCAGGGCTGGCTTTGGGCAGGTCACAGCAGCGTGGCACACAGCAGCACCATCTCGCATGCCCAGGCTGGTCCCAGAGCTGAAGCGAGTGTCGTCCTCTATTTTTTGGCTGGCAGGGATTCCCCAGCACTAAACTGGGGAGGAAACAGAGTTGGTGATGCTGTCTTGAGATAAATCACTTGAGATGAGTCTTGCTGTGATCAGTTTGTGTTGCTGTCTTGAGATAGATCACTTCAGGTGGTACTGGTTTGCAAATTTTGTCTTTCCAATCACAAAATGTACTAAATCTTAATCTTCTTCAAACATTTTTTTCCCCAAAATCTTTCTTAACCATTCCTTTTTCTTTCCTGAAATACCAATGTTTTGTAAAGGTGTTATTTTTAAAAAATGAACATTTTGAAAATAACCCTATTTTGAGCCCATTTGTTTATTGCAAATTTACTTAGAACAAACTTATTTATTTTTAAATTGTTTCCTAGCTGTGATAAGCTGGACAAGTGTAGTGACATGTTACATAGTATGGTCACACACTGTCTGGAGCTTCCTAGAAGATGTGATTCCTGGATTACAGATCTTGTCACAGCATTGAAAGAGTGCAGACTGAGCAGTGGTTTGCTCTGGCTTTTGGGAACTCCATTAGCTGGGACTGCACGCAGTCAATGTCGATTGCTGGCACTGGCGAAGGGCTGTGCAGTATGAAAGATTTCCTGTGGACTAGCAGACTGTCTAGCCTGTGGGCTTGGCTTAGATGTAGCCTTACTCCAGTACTGGATATAATATTTAGACCAGCTGAGGAAGTTCTGCTCCAGTTCAAAAATACTGTTTTATGAGGGAATATTTTTTTTAATTATTTTTTTTTTCAATCTGAGAATTGTATTAGCATCACGTCACCTGTGAATCTTTGTTAACCTAGCCTAGTTTCTCTAGACCTGAGGATCCCAGCAAGCTTATTTTCCTTGTGTTTTTTTCAATGCCCACTGTGTCTTCTTTTCTCTCTCCACTCAACAATATTCGTGTCTGCAGCAGTGCTACGGGCTTTTGTTTTGGGCCCTCACACAAGGAATGAAGCAATGTCTGATGTACAGCCAACTGCTTTCCCTCATTGTAGGAGTCTGGCACCTGGAACCTCCTGGTCATCTTCTGGGCCTGGCCTGCAACCACAAAATCGGTGGATGTGAGATTACTGTGTGAGTGGGGTTGAGGATGGCTTTAAAAGTGCAGGAGGCTCTCTCTTGGAGAGGTGACTGGCACAGGGACAGCCCAGGACCCCTGGTGAGATCAGGGAAATGTATTGGGCCGGACAGACAACATCTTGTGAGCTAGAAGGGTTAACAGCAGTTTGCTGTTTCTCCTCCTTTGCCTTTACTGCTATCATGATTTATATATTTGAAAGCAGGGATGATTAATAATCCACAAACCCTCAGCCTGGAAGGAGGGCTAAGGCACTTAGCATACCAGAGTGTACTATGATGCAAACAGTAAGAAATGATTAACAAGACTAACATTTCCCCTCCTCCCCAAATAACTCAAGAGCAGCATCACTGGTCCCTTGCACTTCATGGCTCCAAGCAGTTGGGTGAGGGCTACCAAATGGCTTCTGTATCAAAAGGCTGTAGCTGCAAGTCTGTGCACTGCAGGTACCATGGTGATGAGTCTGGCACAATCGCCTGGAAAGATAAATATAGTTAGCATGCTGTTCCTGGAGCTGGATATAAATGTCTCTATTCCATATGTGCACGGTTAACTCCTGAGATAAGGAAAAACTGGCCTATAAAGTCTTCATTGACCTAGGAAGTCAATTAAAGTACTGAAAGAGCCGCTGAGTACAGCAGTGGAATTCATCTGCTATTTATCAGCTCGGACCTTGATGCTTCCCCTGCTCGGTCCTAGGATAAGTGTAGAGGGAGGACAAAGTGGCCACAGAGTAGAGAAACAAAACCAGGAAAGTAAATTGAAGGGGCTTCGTCTCTGGGGTAATGGCACCGTGAATGCCAGGCTGCATCGGTTCCCAATATCTCTTCAGTCCATAAAGACTGGTCACTGCCAGCTTTGTTCTGCAGTCTCTAGTGAAAAGGAAAGGATCTAACTTCATTCAGAAAGCACTTTGGAGGTCAGAAAGTGTTTTTGTTTCCCTTGAGGTTTTAAATGCCAGCAGGGGGAGCAGATTTGGTTTCTTAAATACAAAGAGGCAACCTAGCAAGGTCCTGTGTCTGCTGATACAAAAGGGATGAGAGGAAGTCCTGGTAACCCATCAAAAAAATGATCAGAAGTAAATTGAATGGAGATGTGGACAGATCTGCAATCCCTTTTTCATGTAACAGAATTAAACATAAGAAGGTTATTTGCATCATCCTTACATGAGAAAAGAATATTGTTACTTTTTTTGTTCTAATCCACATCAGTAGCAAAGTAGGTAGACGGGAACTGGTAAGGGTTATCTGTGACCTACTTCTTTCATAATAGTAAAAGCAACCCTTGTAAATAAGATACGATGGCAAAGCAAGGGCCTCAGAGGAGATTTTGAATCCCCTTCCTTCCCACCAGTGTCAACAGGAACTGAAAGTCTTCAGCATCTTGTCAGCTATCACAGCAGCATTCCTGGGGACACCGTGCTCGATCCACCCGCGTGTTCCTTGCACTGGAGGGGATGGTACAGCAGCGTGCATCTGCAGTGATGCAGTGACCACACGGTAACACCCACGGGCAGCAATGAAGTTGCTACACAGTAAGTGTGAGCAGAGCCCTAAGCAATATTCTCTTTGATTTTAGTCAAATGTGCACCTTACCTAAATACAGGCAGTTTTTGGTCTGGTGTATTCTTTCATAATCCTGAAGAGGAAGTGGAGTTTAATTTTTAAAGTGAGACTTCCTTAGCAAAAGAAGACAAACTCCCATTAAGGTTATTTCAGTAGACACCACAGCTGGCAGAGCTGCTCCACTTTCTTGGCAGTCGCTCATCCCCAGACACTGCCCCTGCCGCAGTCCCCGCAGCGGCCTGCAGACGAAAGTGTGCTCCAGCACACTCGGCTGAGAGCCTTAAGGAACCTGCCAGGTTTGGCTGAAAAAGTCCTCTGAAAGTGTTTTAAACAACAAACTGGGCTTTCAGTGAAGTTAAACTTTTTGAGAAAAGTCCTTGCTTTGTCCTTTACTTCCCCTCACGCTTCAGTCTTGTAACTGAGAATAATGTTTTATTTAGAGATACTGGGAGGATGTCTTATGGGAGTTTTATTTCTCAAATGGACTGCCTGCTCCCCCATGCACCACAAACAGCTGTCTCCTCACCCTGGAGAATGTACTGGAGAGTGTGATGGGGATATAATATGACAGGGTACGTGGCTTCTGGAGAAACCTGGAGTATAGGAACATTACTTTGACGAGGTTCCATGTTAGTGCTTCGGTAGCAATATTTAGGTTTTCACTTTCTTTCTTTTCCACAATAAGCTTCAAGGGTTTTTTTCCCTGTAAAGCAGTCCTGTCTTATGTCTAATATGCTGTACACATATTTGCTATGGCACGCCAGCAAAGCTGAGCAGAGAAGGCGGTTATCTACTGTACAACTATGGAGCTACACCATAGTTTTGGGAGGAGAGACTCAGCAGTGTATGTGGAGCCAAACAGGGGTTATAGGGTGTTCATCACCCCCACTTTGTTCTTTAGGATGGTTTCACTGAGCCCCCTGCATCTGAACAAGGTCCTTCCTGAGTTCTTTTAGCTGCATTTTTGCATTTTTCCTGTACACCAGAGAAACAACATCATTCCTGCAATGGCGTATGGGTAATACTGCAAACTGTTACTGAGAGTAATCATAGACAAAGACATCAACAGGAATGTTTTCTTTGGCTCCACAATTACATTTCACTTAGTACTGTATGATAGTCAGTCCTTCCATAAAGACGGTAATGAAAAGGCAGACCGAGCCATGGCCAACACTAGTCTAAATGTCTCTTAAGATGATGATTAGTAGAGGACAGAATGACCTGCTGTCTTTCAATACCCTCCTCCTGCTTTACCTAGAAAGCACAAGGAGTTGAAAGTCTCATCAAGATAATCAGTAAGATGTAAAGAACTGAAAATACTCTGCTGGAGAATAACAGTCCTCAAGGATAAGGCAAAGTCCTCCAAAGAGTGGCTGAATGATTTCAGGACACACACCTGTGTTTTCTGCAGGACGAAGGACAAGGCAACACTGATCACCCTTTGTAGGATCAAGGGAACAGCACAAACAAGAAGTGAATGGCAGCATATCAGGATATTGGACAACTCCATCTTCTGAGAAATTTCATCACAAGGGACAATGATTGCTTTGAAGAGGTTGTAAAGAGAATATGTCTGGTTCATGAAGCTCTGTTGTCTTGAAGTGAATGAGGAGAGACAGGGGAGTCTCCTGAGGTTTGACGGGAAAGTTGCTTGAAAAATGCTTGTTCTTGATCCTGCTGTCTGCAGCAAAAACAGTGCCAGTGTGCAAAAGCTGCTGGTCCTTGAAATGAAACACCACAGATGAGAATTTATCATCACCTGATGAAGCATATCAGAAAATAAGATGGCCAGAAAAAAGATTAGTGTAAAGGAGACCCTGGCAAAGAGTGAGGGAGCTCCAGTTGTTTGGAAGCATCTGGATTGCTTGCCAAAGGCCTTGGCCCTTGGTTGGGTAGAGGCAGGCAGCCCAAACTGGTGTAGACTGCTCAGGGTGCAGCTCAGTGGTGCAGCAGGGACTGAGAGATGTTCTCAATGCATTGCTGCATTGCAAGGTGTAGCACGATGAGGAGTTAGCACCTAGGGCTGCAGGATTACAGGACTTGGGGAGGAAGTAACCATAAGAAAACTCCAACAAAAGCTACAGTCTGGGGTCCATTTATGTTCCTATTCTCTTCCTGTAGCACAATGTACTGTGTCTTAAATTTGTACTAAGAGACTGGGAGGCTTTTGGTGGGATGTGGTGTCCAAGCTTGGGACACCCTCCTGCCTGATGCTTCTAGCATAGCGTTGCTCACAGCGTGCTAGGTCCTTTTGTCCTGTGTCCCGTCCCTAAAACCAAATGCTGAACAGGTTTGCTTTTCTAGGATCAGAAAAACTTCCTGTAGAGGAGCTTGTTACAGTCTCTGATGCTCTTGGAAAGAGCACAGGTCTTGGTTGTGTTAGTGGCTCAGGTCAGCAGGTACATCTTACATGAGCCCAGTGCTACATGGTGCAAAAGAGACCAGCATTTGGCCAGCAGATCCACAGAAAGGAGATGTTCCAATCGCTCAGCTCCGTTTGCTTATTCCCCTTACCTGTTTCCCTTCTACTTTTGCTGCTCCTCTTTATTCTCCACCATCTCCTCTTAATCCTGGCTACTTTCGTTATAAGTTTGAAGGGCAGTACTGGGTGAGTACATTGATCTCATACATTTCCATGAATATCAATTACAACTTGGATGCCAGAAGATTTTTCTTACTTTCAGCAGAGTTGAGACCTAATTCTTTATACAGACCCTGTCTCAGGTAAAACCTGGGGGTGTTTTTCCAAAATCAAGCCTGCCATCTCTTCTTCCCATTCCCTCCCACCATGCTGATAGCCCTTTGCTTTTTTTCCTGTAGTATCTATATATACAATGGTTATCAGGAAAAACCATTCCCCTTTCTGCCCTTGAAAGGCAATATCCACACGAGCTCTCGGGCAGAATATGGAGTGCAGAATCTCTGCTGTTCAATTACCATGGAGCTTAGCTCTTTCATGTGTGACTAGATATTGTATTTTTTTTCCCTAGCAAGATTGAAGTTTAAAAGGACAGAAAAATTTCTAGTGCTTGAGATGGAGGAAAACGCCTGGTGTTGAAATGAGCTGAGTTTATGGACTACTGGGAAATAGGACTATTTCTGAGGTAATAAACGTTTCTTTTATTTTGTAGTCTCTGTTGCGCTGTTGGTTAGCAGATTCGGCTCATCGTGACAGCAAAAAGGTCAAAAGCATATGGCAAACTTTACATCTGTTCTTTTCTACACATGAAACCATCTTGTGCTTTCAGAGTCCATTTTACCCGCAATAAAATAAGCTCTGAGTGTATGGCAGCAGAAGTAAGGCCGGAGAGAGCTGGTGATGAGTCTAAGGTATTCTTTATTTGAATTACAAAAATGCCAGTGAACTTTACTTACGGGTTAGCATTCCACTTTGCTGGCTGCTCTGCAGAAATCAAGCAAAAAGGCAAATCCACCCAAAAGGGATTTCAGTGTAAGCCAGTGGTTCCCACACTCGGTTTGCTCAGGTACCGCTGCTGTAGGGCTGCGATTACCGAAGGCAGCAGCTCTCCCTGCCACCCCCAGTGCTGTAGCTGGGCTCAAATCTGCCCTGGCAAACAGACAGCAAACCAGGGGTGCTGGCGTGTGCCCCACTGTGGGAACTTGGACGTTCCATGCTGGTGAAACCCTTGGCTCAGTGATTGGTAACAACAACAACTACAGCTGAGTCTCCCAAAAAGCGTGATCCTACCCTTTTGCAGTATCTTTCAGATATGCTCCTAAAATGGCTGAAAGCTGGAAAGTGTCTGTGTACACAGGCTCAGCAACTGAAGAAAGGGGAAATGTATGATCTAAGATACATCTATTAATTTTGGGTTGAGATGTGGCAGCCTATGGTGAAGTTTTATAGCTATAGATAGTAACAGGAGCAGTGACCTTTAATTATAGCAAGATAATGGGCACTGCTCTAATACAGAAACAGCTAAAAATAAAAGATAGCATAAAAATACAAAGTGTCTCAGACTGTGATCACATTTTCCACTGATGGAAAACATAGCTCAATTCTCTGCATTACTGAAAAATGTTTTCTTTTGCAGATACTAAGGTTACATTGAGATGCTGAGTTGGTATGGTTTAATTCAATGGTATTAGACTGGTAAATTTAGAGTAACCAGAAAACTGTGGATATTCCCACTTTGGTTTAAGCTGGAGTTATTAAAGTTCGGTTGAGTTTGATTTGATTTGGTTAAAATCTGAAGTAAATTATAGCCTTCTGTGTAAAATTAAATTTACCACTCATAAATTAAAACAAGAGAGATTCTTCAACGCATTTACTTTAGCAAGTAATCCCATGTTGTAGATGTGGAGGGTGAAATGGTGCTGAGACCCTGATGTCCATGCTGTGTATGTTTTTGGGGGGTTGCTTCAGACAAATTCATGGACTGAGTGCCCGTTGGGGACCAGGGCGTTATTGCAGCTTATCTGGTGGTTTATTTTCATCCAGGAGGAACTCAGAGCATGTGGAGTGGGCCACACTCTTGTAGTGAGGGACTCAAAACTGAACACAGGAGTCAGGGTATGGCCTCACAAGTGCTGAGTACAAGGGACCATCACTTCAACCTCACTGAGACTCAGCTCTTGGAAATGGCTGTGCTGGGGCTCCCAGGTGAGCAGACACCGAAAGGCCTGGGAGCTCCCAGAGCTTCCCATTCAATTCCTTTGCCTGAAACTTCCCAAAGTTTCCGATGTTTCTTCTGTGATTTGAAAATGCTTTGCTTTGCTTTCCAAATACTAAATTTACCGATCTGTAGCCAAAGCTTCTATTAGTAAGTGGAATTTAACTTCATTTTTCTCTCAAAGTTAAACTGGCCCATTGGGATTAAAGCAAGATAGGAAAGGACTGCTTACAACTCAGAATGTCTCAAAATAATACAGCCTGTAAAAGCAACTTAAAAAAGCAATGTACTTTTCACTTTTACAGCAATGTGGGCATCTAGGTTTTTGTTATCTGTTAGGAGCAAGGAAAAATTCCCACTTTGCAGGTTTTGCTGACAAACTTTCTGCACCTATTCAGATATAGTGACTTGTAAACTGTTTTGAAATGCACCAACAATTGCAAACTGTGAAGAGCAGCTCTATTAATATGCCAGTCAGGACAACCATTATGGTACAAATTATACAGTGAGCTGAAATAAGTTTGAAGAGCTGACTTCTGAGCATTGCAAAGCCATCAACCCACACCCCTGCCCCTGCACGTGTCCTTCCACAATAGGATCTTCCCCATATCTGTTGACAAACTTTGCCTAATGTTTCTGCTCGCTAAAAGGTTTTCTGCCAGCACAGCAACATATTGCAGATAAAACCTAATGAGCTGAGTTTAACAAAAAAATGCCATGTGGCTTCCTCACAGTGATGCCCATCTGTCGGCTTAGTGAAGCAGCAGTGTGCTGCAGCTGTACTCCTTTGCTTTTTATCAAATCAAAATAAAGCTGTGCACCCCAGAGTCAGGTATGATAAACAGGCCAGCAAATTGCCTTACATGGGTATCATACAGCTCCTTATCTGTCTCACTTTTCAGAGCAGCATAACCAGATGGCTCCTAACGGTGGGTGAAATTTTCTCCGTTATGTTTCTGGCATTGAGCTAGAGAGATGTAGTCCAGAAGTCCACCACCAACACAACAGATATTTAAATTGGACTGGGACTGAGATTACAGCCTGCAAACAGAACTTTTGAAATTGAAGCAGATTTCATTAATGGCAGAGGAAATGCCTATTTAGAGTGGGTCTGGTGGAACAAAAAGGACACAAAACAATTTAAAAAAAGGTCTTTGTGAGCAGCCTCACAGAACAATGAGGAGGTTGGCCTTCCTCCAACCTCCCGGCTGGCTGGTGCACAGCAACTGGCCTCTCCACACCTCCCTTATTTATCACAGGGGCAGTGGGAATAGGGAAGGCTGCCCTGGCCACTGGGTGGTGGCTGGAGGCATCATCTCCCACCGGTTTTCTCTGTGGCCAGGGCTGCAGAGGAGAATAGCGTTTCTGCTGTGATTGGAAGCGGGGCCATTGAGAGGGCTGGGGGATATGGAGCATCTGTCCATGATACAAATCCCTGCTGAGGACAGGATGTCACGGGCTAAAGGCTTCAGTTTCTCCTGGCTCATCTTTTTCCCAGTTCATTTCTCAGACCAACTTGAAGTTTAAAAAGTTAAAAAAAAAAAGGAGTTTGCTCTTCCTTTAACAGCCCACTAAACTAATGTTGGTGCTTTGTCTTATCTGTGGTTTTGGCATCCAGATTTGGGGGACTATCAAAAAGGGTCCAGATTCAAGGTAGAGGCAGTTCTTGCTTGGTACATTGGGAACGGTGATGTGTTAACTTGTGTGCCATGCCTTTGTATGTGGGTCTGAAGTCCTCTTGGTTCTGGGTCTCAAAGCCGAATGTGAGATTTATCATTTGCTGCCGATGTGTACACAAGCCCCTTCTATTGCTGGGAACATGCAGCAGATTTGCACAAGGTTTTGCTGTCACCAAGAGAAATGCATGAAATAGAGCAGATTGAAATTGTTTAAACATGTGACTGCTGATGAACTTTTTCAGCACATTACACTTCTGCAAATGTAGATTTATCTGAACATTCGTGCTGTAAGCACGTGTGTGTGCTGGTGTCTGCTTTGTGGGCATCACCCCCACAGTGGTACTAACATTTCAAAGGCTGAAACCTGGATCTTCTCAGTTGTGTGTGCTCAGACAAAGGAGACTATAAATTGTCACATTTAGAAACCGAGCCAGTAGAGGGAGAATTGGCAGCTTTTGTCCCCAGGTCATTAAAATTATCTGGATCTGCCATCCTTCTGAAGATCTGACTTTACATGTAGGTAGAAGCCTTATTTTAGGCAGAGATATGCAAAACAGCTGTCTTCTTATCCCTTATTACATGCTTTATGTGCCTCAGGAAAATATGCCTCTGCTAAAGATGAACAACGTTAAATCAACTGTAGAGATGTTGAAGTTGGTGCTCAGACAAAAACCAGAGATACTTACTTCTTATGTCTTATAAGACATTTCAGGACTGTCAGTATTGTGAGCTGTGGTTGTCTGTTGCTGTGTGGATGAGATGGTGAGGGCTATATCCACATTATATAGCTGAGCAATTTCAGAATAAGGCAGCCCTAATTCACGTTATTCCTTTTCATTGTGTTGTGTCTGCATCCTGTGGATATAACAAAATGAGAGGGCACTTGTCTTGAAAAGGGTGTTGGAACTCACATGAAGAGCAATGAGTTATGTACAGTGTGGTGGCATCTAAATGGAGACAAATGGAGTTTTCTTATTTTGGAAGCAATGACAAATGCCATGCTGAACTGGTTTTGCTTGAGCAAGACTGTACAGCCATGGCCAAAGTTTGCTGGAAAATGTTCTGTCAAATATATACCCTGGGAGCTACATTTGACCATTGCATGTGCTGTCCCCTGATATGCAGAAGCAAACTCTCATCTTAGGTCAGAAGCCTGAGGCAGCTCCCTGTGACCAGAGTAATTTTATTTCTACCTGACCACTGTTTCAAATGCCGTCCCATTTGTTATGTTCCTAAGGTAGCAACTTTTTAACTCTCACATTTCATCTCCAAGCTGTAAACTGTATGGAAATCCTCCCTAAACAGAATGAAGAACTTTGCAGAAATCCAGCCCTTTTCCAGATGCTGCAATTTGCCTAAAAGTGCGTTGAACAGTTTGACTTTCCTCCTGGTATTTTATTCACGACTGCAATTTCTTCCTTTTAGCCAAGCCTTAGACGAGAGGAAGAATGAACAAGATGGCTGAGTTAAATATAGCGCTGGGGCTGAAGCATAACAGACTGTCCAGGGCTCCAGTCATAAAAGAAGAAAGAAATTACTTCAGAGAGGATTAAGCACTTTCTTGCTATAGAAGTTGTACGTGATGTCAAAGAGTGGAGAGTGTTGAACAGCATGCTAGGAAAAGGAAAATCCTGGGATGCTGACCCAGAAAATTAACACACTGCTCAGTGCTTAGCTCAAAATGGAAGAGGAGTTTCTCAACTCTTTTTCCTGAGCTAGTGACAGCTGTGACAAAGCTATACGATGGAGTTACAACTCCAGCTTCATCCTGACTCTGTGTGCGCCTGTGGGTAAGGAAAAGTCACGTCTTTGTACAGCTCCAGTGAAGCTCTAGAGCGAGTGAGCTTCAGGTGGACACACTGTGGGCTGTAGGAAAGCCAGAAATACAGACCTCTCCCCTCACCCCATAAATCTCTGCTCAAATTTCCAGGAGTAATTTTCTTATTCCAGCTCTGTACCTCCTAATATTAGAAGGCATGAGAAAACTACTCCTGGAAGTACATATGAAACTCTTGAATAGAGGGAGTGTGTTTGGTTGTTGTCCCTGAGCCTTTGTGGAGGAAGAGATCTGTAGAAAGGAAGGAGGTCTCCCTTTCCAGAGTGGCAGACACGCTGCCTTCAGGACTTTGGCACAGGACGTGGGACCACTGCAGCCCTGTGAAAACCTGTTGTGGGCGTGCTTTGTCTCCTGAAATCAAGAAGTGCGTGGTTTGTGTGAGTGAAAATATACAAAATAGTGGCTGCATTGCTTATGCTGGGAGCTGTGTGGCCAGGAGGGAGATCGGGTGATGGGGCAGGAGGTGCTTAGGATTGCTGGGTCTGCTGTGCTGGAGCAGATCTTCCACTGCCAGCGACAAACTGCGAGAAAACATTGGAAATAATTTCCAAACCCTTGCAAATGAAGCAAGCCCTGGGTCTGGAAGAAGTGAGAGGGACTCGGTCACCTTGTTTGGTTGAACAAAGAGCAGCGGCTGAAGCAGGTGGGCAATGGCTTTTCCTACATGGTGAAAGCTTTACTTTGGTTTTAGTATCACTATTAAATTGTGCTGTGATGGAGCAAGAGGATCCCTGTGGTGAAAATCAAGCTGTCCCCACCCCTCCATGCTGATAGGCGCTGTGTAAAGACCTAGAATTCTTTATTGCAAAGACATACTGGGAATTGAGTAGCTGCAGAGAAGAAAATGTTAGATCAGCAAGGGACCTGCTCACCCTGCTGCCTTCCCCTCTCTCTATAGGAATGTAAATACCCCTTCTGTGAAGAGAAGAATGAAGGAAAATTGGACACTGAGACCATTCATCTGCTATCATCTATTTATTAAACTAACCTCATAATAGTGATGATTAGCAGAATGTTTCAGTGAAATACGTCCAATACCTTTCTCTGTACAGAAACCACTACAGTAAAATGCTACTTATGCTGAACGGATAGCAAAATAATCATAAAACCTATTGAACAATTTAACACACATATCCACCAGCTTCTAGAAAACCATTCCCCTTCAATACCCGCCTTCTGTGGAGAAACGGGGATGCTGGACACTCATTTCATTTCAATTTGTATGTCTCCAGATCTACACAAAAGCCATTTGCCCACTGAGTTTAGTGCCTTTTATTAGGAATGACTTACTGGAAAAGAATGTGTTTCACATTTAGTGACCCTGAGCATTAGAAACGGGTGAAGAATTGATTTTTTTGGTTTGCTGACTGAACTAGGAATGTGTGAGGAAAATGCTTGTGGGTTGATCCCCCCAGCTTTTTTCATCTTCCCACAGAAATATAAAATAAAAAAGCTGAAAAGGATTGCGTTGGCCCAAGCATTTTCTTTGACATAGAACAGAATATGTTGTTCTGAAAATGTGAAAAGGAATGGCCTATCATGCTTTTACCAGAAAAGAACAGTATGTTTTCCAGTGAAAAACCGGTATTTGTGAACTATTTCAGTTAACCAAGCCTGCACTGTGTTTTGGTATAAATACTCTCTCTTGTGTGCTCACCCTCAACAAATGTAGACATTTGTTGACACTGGTAGGCCAAGCAGGAATTACTGTAGGTGTTATGCCTGCTGGAGTCTGAACTGGAGTTGGTTTTGATTGTGCTGTATCACCACTACCCTGCAAAGCTGGGGTGTTCTTCATGTCCTTTCGTTATCAGGATATGAACATCTGCAGCTCCATCTGATCCTGCTTGCTCTGCCATTCCTAAGCAGGGCACCTCAGCTTCTGGGAATGAGCGAGGTCTGATCCCCAGCTCTGGTGGGTAGGGGTAGAGCCAGCTCATGGTGAAATGGAGACAACCTGTACCTGGCTCTGCTGTTCGGGCACCCCCTTGTCCTCAGTTGGGAAGGAAGCTGTCACTGCTGCCTTGTCCCTGCTCACTTCACCCCTGAACCTCTAAGTGCTGGTGCAAACCTGCAGCACCTTCAAACAAAACAAGCGACTGATGTATAGTGCAATAAAGAGACCATTGATTGCTCGTGCTTGTCTCTAGCGATTTACCTGATTTCTACGAATGAGCAGTAGTGCCAGCAACAACAAAACGTCTTTGCCAGAATTTTCAGTGGCAAAAGCTTTGACAGAAATGGAAACTGCACCAACTATTTTTTAGTTTGTCAGTATGACTTCAAAAATTCTCAAACTTCTTTTAAACATAGAAAGGAAAATGATCTGACTTATTCACAAGAATTTCTCTGAAACCAAGTTACATCTTTGTAGAGACTTAAATGCACTGTGATCAGAGCCCCTAGCTTCTCATGGTTTTGTGCTTATGAAATTCATCACTGTGCTTTTATTTGCTTTCAGCTTAGAAAGGGTGGTATGACAGTACATGAAGCTTTTGTGCTTGCTCTCAGATGAGCTGGAACATTTTATAACATTTTCTGGTCTATTTTCCAGTCCTGTATCAAGTAAATAAACTCTTTGATGTTGCCAGCAGAAAGCCTAATCATTCCTATAATGATTCTTTGTTAAGTTACCTCTTTGCTCATTGCCTGTGAAGATGTTTTCCATTGCCTGAGTTCAAGATGTTCTCTCCGAAAGGCCATTATGTGATACATTTTAGGAGATGTTCCATAAAAGACTTCAGAAACCTGGAATCTTGGTTATTGAAAGAGGAGGTGTTGCAAACAAGTCTCCCGAAAGCCAAGAAAGATAATGTTGAGAGCTGCACAGAAATGAAACTGCTGTATTTTAAGAGCTCCCTCTCTCTTTTAACCACTCTTGTGCACTGTCCTGTCTGGTAGTCTTGGGGGTGGAGGTGTTGTTATTTGGAGAGAAGGGAGAAGCAAATCACTGAAAAAAGGAAGCCTTGTTTGCTGCAGGGCTGTGCTCTCCTAGCCAGGAATGTTTCTGGCTGGCTCCTTCCCATGTACCACCCAGCTCCTCAACCTTGATCCTTCTTCCATGGAATCAAATGCCACTAAAAGTAGCTCTTGCTTGCTTAGGGGCAAGACATGAACTCTTCACATTCATTTTCCCTCTGCAGAGCAGAGGAAGCACATCTTCCTATATCTATTTAGATATCTATCACTATCTGGTGAGTTGTATCACATTATTCCAGTAACAGTAAATTTGCCCTCTTGGCTCTTTCTGACAATTACCTTTCTTTTTCTCAAGTCTTCCTTCTTCCCCAGAGCTGGTCCCCCAGCTGTGTTTGCTTAGCTCCATTAATACAGACCTAACACAGAAGTGGCCATTGTATGGGATTATTAATGCTGTTCCATTTGTGTGCAGCATGGAGAATCTTGTTTCATTTCAAACCGATAGGTCCAATTTTCTAGGCCCTCTTTGTTTATTTATTATGCAGAAAATGGCAGCATTCAGCTGTGGGCTATTCCCTACCTTTTGCCCCATCCCTTCGTAATTGTTTAAAGCTGTACAATTCTTCCTGCTGCTCTGAATGTGTTCTCCTGTGTTTGCAGTTCCTTTTGTTAGTGCTGGAGCATGAAGGAACACAATGAAACACTAAATAATACAGGGTCAAGGAGTCAGTCAATGGAATTGATAGGAGGTAAACAGAAAAAATGAGTATAAACCAGCTGCAAAATGAACAGAGGCTGGAAATTGGCAGAGAGCTTTTAGGCATTAGGGGAGTATGGCCTTGCAACAGATGCCACAGGCTTAATTGGTTTAAGGAGAAAGTTTGATCAATTTATGTGCAATTTTATGTGGAAGAGCTTCTTTGTGATAGCAAGAGTGAGTCTTAGCAACCTAGAAGGTCTCTTCCAGCACTAGTGTGTTGCTCTTACACTCAGATACATGTGCAGTAAATGCCGCCATGTACAACTTTTCCGTAGGGAGGGAATGCCCAGTTCCCTCTCTCACTCACTCCTGCTTGCTCATTTTTCATTGCCTCAGTGGATGAGAAACTACTACTTCCATGCTGTGGGAGAAGGGGCTCAGCAGCAGAGGTGGATGTGTCCCTCTGTGGTTGAATGTTTGGGGCAGAGGGAGGTGACTGCTTGGCAGCATGGTCTGTGGAGTTGCTTCAGGTACCAAGGAGCTCGTCTTTCTGGTGGCATCTGCTAGAAAAGACTGGGAAATCTGGAGAAGAGTCTCTGAGACAGGAGAATGAGTGGGCAGGTTGGGTTATGTTTTAAAAACAATTTAAACAATTTAATTAGTTTTAAAACAATAGACCAGGCTGCTAATGAAAATAAGCCATTCCATACAGGTTCATCTTTGCAAGCAAACATCCACACTGTAAGAGATTTGTTAACAGCACACAGTGCCTAAGAGAGTGCAGAGCAGCTTGGTTCTCTAAAGGGAATGAAGAACAGGATCGAGTACAAAAGATTTATCATCTAGGTTAGATGTAAAGGGAATAAACGCCAAGGGGTTAGTAAATTCTGTGTAGATGGTCCCTGGGCTGTCTCAGCTGCCTCAGGTGCATCAAATAAAGACCTGATAGCCCTTGCTCCTTCTGAAAAAAAGTGCTCTGGCCGTTGGGAGTGCTGAGCCAATTTCTTACTATTGCCACAAGGGTTGTGCCTCTTCCCCTCTTCTGGCATCCTTGTCCCTTGTGTTTTTGTCCCTTGGCCACGTACCTTGTGGCATGGCAAACTTTTTACTTTGTTTTGTCCCCTAGAATTGGTATCTGCCTGCTTAGTGCATTGAATCAGCTTGATGGGGATGCGGGGGTCAGCCAGCACCCAGAAAGGGGGCAGGAATGCACAGACTTAAACTGGGAGGAGAGGTGAGACGGAAGAGCAGGACTGCCTGGTTTTGCAGGTGGCCAATTGCTGGATCCAGCTCAGCCTGTGCTGTTGCTCTGACTGTGCCCTCAGCCTGTTTGTGATCATTACACCTCAGGTTAGTGGGGAACACGCTGGGCAGGAAGCCGGTCTGCTGCTGAGCTGCCATGGGATCCCCAGCACTAAGAAGC
Source organism: Mesitornis unicolor (assembly GCF_000695765.1). Classification (NCBI taxonomy): domain Eukaryota; kingdom Metazoa; phylum Chordata; class Aves; order Mesitornithiformes; family Mesitornithidae; genus Mesitornis; species Mesitornis unicolor. Next base: position 23,395 of record NW_010169828.1, read on the forward strand.
TGTATCTTTTGTTATAAGTGCTAAAAGCACTTCATCGGAAGAAGAAAAAGAAACTGGTGAAGCAAGACAATGATATAATCCACTGTGAAAGAAAAACCCTGCCATCCCATAGCAAACACGTTGCATCACATGCTCTGGCAGAGGCTTCAGGTTGGCCTAATTTAATCAAATATTCATGTTGTGGTTTTCCCTCATCCTACTGTGATGGCAGCTGACATCGATCACCAAAAGCAGTCAACAGAGAAAATTGTCCTTGTTGGGCCTTGTTTCTGTTTCAACATCCCCCTTAGCAGCATCTTTTCACACTTTTACCTTCCACGCATTTACTCCCATTACTTGATTTTGGGAGCCTTCAGCTTCTGAAGTCCTGGTGTCTCACCAGAGGTCTGTGCATGCACACGTCGATTTGAACACAGAGCACATCCCCGTGGAGCCAGCGTGCAGCCTCCTTTGACAAGTTTTATGTGATATGTATTAACATGTCATGGCACCTTTTGTACACCTGACAAGTGTGGCATTTTTTAAGAGCTAAAAAAAGACATTTATTAAATCCTGCATCATATTATTTGCTTTCCGCTATCTTCTCGGTATTGTCCTCCCTCGTTGCGCAGAATCAAATTGTGTGCCTGCACAATTTGATAAACTGTAGCACTTCACACGTCTGCAACAGCCTAACTTGATTACAATAGTTTAATTCTGATTGATATCTATCAGCTCCGTACACAGTAAGATTAATTATTGCTGTCACTTTGTCAGCTCTGCAATAAGAACATAGAGATTCTGAATGACAGATGCAAATTTGTTGGGAGCGAGAAGAGAGACTTTGCCTCCCCTGCTCCCCAGGGAGGGAGAAAACCTGCAAAAGCTGAGCCGAGCTGACCTGGGAGGGATGTGGAGGCGGGAGCTGGGATTTTCACCTGCTCCGTGCTGCAGATGGGTGCTTGTTAGGATCTAAGCTGGTTCCTCTCTTCTGTCAGCCCTCCAGGGCATCTCACCGTTACATCTGCCCAGGGAGGCTGGTTTTATTTGCAGGTATGTGGCGGTGAGCGTGGAAACAAACTGCTGCCAAATGTTTGTCTTGAGAAGACTGTCTGTGCTCTGCATTTGCCTCTCTTATGCTGTACCTCTTTACAGTGACTCCCCCTGATCCAGAGTGGGTGTAAAATGCCACCGGATCAGAACAGCAGCGATTTCCACCTGCTCTGTGCTGCTATAAATGACTACGCAGGAAACTTGGGCTGAAAAGCTGCCTGCTGTTGCGAAGGTGACAGACATAGCTGTTATTTTTACTTTGTTATTGTGCACTGGCATTCTACTGCAAAAGCTATGTTGGGTTGTAGATTACTCTTTAATTCTCCTCATTCTCTACTAGTGTGAGGTACTTCACTTATCTTACTGCACAGGAGTGAGCCAGAGCATCCTCGAGCTGCTCCAGCCCACACAGGGTGTGGAAGGCTCTGAAGCAACAGCTTCTTTACTTTTCCACCTTCATCCTTGGAATAAGGAATAGAGCAGAGCTTGGAGCAGGGTAAAAACCTGTATTTTTTGGTGGGTGGATGTTGGGAAGTCAGATGTAATCTTTTCAAGCCTAGATCTCCCTTTCTGAGGCAAAATCAGCCTTTAGGTAGCACAACTGGGAAAGGATCGGGCTGTTATTTCATGACACACAGTGTGGTGTTCTAAAGAGATCTTGTCATTCTGGATTTGTGTCTCCTCATTTGCTGGCTCTGTTGCACCTGCATGAAGTGATGCAAGATCCTCTCATTGCGAGTCAGCGGGAATTTCTGCTCTGCTGGTGTTTTGCTCCGTAACTTGGGGCTTCAACAGCCAAAACAGAAAGCCACAGGTTTTGCTTTTTTTTCCATTTTTTCTTGAAAAGGTGGTGACTACATATAATTGTCTGTAAATATGCAGACAAGGCAGCCTTCTGGTGATCCAAAACTTGCATGTTTTTATGCTGAAACAAGATGGGGTCACCCTGTTCACATGGCCCCCCAAAGTGCCTCTCCATCCCCCTGGGCTAGGCTAACCAGGGCATTTTCTTTGAAGCTGATCCAGCTTTGCCTCGGAGGTACCTGTGCTATGGTCAGGTTTCCAGGCTGCTTGGTCTTAGTGCGTGGATAGGACTCTGAAGGGACACAGGCTTAAAAAATTGTTACATGGCAAGTGGAGCTGAACCGAAACCACTCTTCTCTGCTGGAAACCCTCTAGATCTTGAGTTAGAGAATTGACTTAAGCACAGCTAGAATTTTCAATATCAAATGTTGGCCCAAGGGTGGAGCAGGCTATGGACTGCCTCCAAGTCCTGAAGCCTTACAGAGATTGCAGTTAACGCTCACTTTCCCCCAAAAAGCAGCGACCATGGTGGGTATGGTCTGTAAGCTGCAGCACACCCTTTGGCACCTGCCAGGGAAGTCGAATGTCTCCTTCGTCCTGCGTGGAGGCTCCTCAATCCTACACAAAGCCAGCAGCAGGACTGAGCTGTCAGTCCATCCTTGGGCAGGATTCCCATCCATCAGCCGGAAGATTCAGCTGGATGAGCCTTCAGCATCTGGCCTGCATCTGCACCTTGCTGGTGTGGTTTGCTCTGCACTGAGAAATGCTCTGCTTTCCAGGTACAGCTTTTGAATTCAGCTGGGGTGATTAGCTTCAAAAGCGTCACTGAGTGCGATTAAGGAGATGAACCACTATGTTGGGTAATGACTTTGTGTCCTCATCATCTGCTAGGGCATTTGCGGCCAAAATAGGCAGTAAGATGGGGTTTTCTAAGAGACAAGGGGACAAGGTGGAGGGAGCAGTGCCAAGCCTTCCCCCAAGGAATGGACCACCATAGGCTGGGTCTGGCCTTTTGCTCAGAGGATGCTTGGCCTCCCATGCCCATCCCTAGCAGGACAGCTCCACTCCTCTGGAGCTGGAATTTAGGAGACCTCTCCCTGTCTTTTTGCAGACAGTGAGCTGGGTTACAGGCTCCCACTGCCATCACTGGCTAATGATCTACATGACCTTGTGTCACTCCTACACAACCGGTAAATTAGGACAGTAAGCGTGTCCTGAGAAGAGACACAGCTTATACGCTTCTCTGAGGAGTTATTTTGCTTATTTGCAAATAGAACTGATATTTACAATTACAGGAATTTTCAGATAAAACATTTTTGAATGTGGGAGAGTGTTCACAGGCTAGTTTTAGGTATCTAACTTATATGTCTCTGTTGTTAGGGAGCCAAAGTGCTGAGAATGGTCCCCTGGAGAAGGTGAAGTCACCTTTGCTGACTGTCAAAGGAAACTTGAAATGTAGCTTGGCTGCCCGAGGTCTCAGAGCACCCTGCAGCTTGTAATTTGTAGGGA
>NW_010169828.1:26770-42419 GCF_000695765.1 Mesitornis unicolor
AAAACAACCTATGGGCCCACAACTGAAATATCTTTATCTTACAATTAAAAGCTTGTTACTGTATCAGCCCATGGACAGTCAAGAGCTGGGGCCACACAAGCTGTGCTCCTCCCTTTCACTGACCCAGGGGGTGAACTTGAATCTCCATTTTCCCTCAATGTAATAAACCCTTTATTGACAAATTACACCTCCATTCATATCGATAGAGAACTAAGAATCCTGTTTTATCCTGCCCAATGACGCTAGCAAGAGAAATGATGCATCACGCATAATTCCTGTTTCATTTCCTTAATATACAGCGCATATATCACTGTGGTGGCAGGTGGGCCATTATGGACTACCCGAGAGCTGCCTCCAATATATCACATACATGAGAGGATGGTATTATGAGGACTTTAATGTCATATGATGATCCCCTGGCATTGTTTGTCAGACTCCGGTTTTGAATTGGTTGGATGTCAAAGCCCGCTGCTGATGGTTATATCTGCCACACCATGTAATTCACGTTGCCCTTCTCCTCAACGTTTACTGCTTGATGTCATGCATTTAAGGAAAGTGAATGATGATAAACTACAGGAATATATTTAACCTTAACTGTTATTAAATGATTGCTCTTCTCACTGTTTCAGCTGTCAGTGGTCAAATAGATACTTGCTAATGATTTCTGTTTTTAAAGTATGTGGTGAAACTCGTGAAAATCATCAGGAGCAGTTATTCATGCAGTTATAGTGATATTTTTATGGCAGTAAAAAAGAACAACTAGGGTAGGTGGCAGGGGAATAAGCACTTGCAGATCATTTAGGAGAACAGCACCGACTCACTAAAAAACCAACGTTCCTCCCCAGGAACTGTGCAATGGACCATGAACCCTAGAGCTTAGGAAGGGGCTTTAGTCTGTGCCTGCACCCAGAGCAGGAAGAGCTGTCTCCTCACAAGACCAGTGCCAGCGAGGGTAACCAGTCCTATAGGGTGAGGTCAGCACAAGAAATTTTTTACAGTTATAAGACTATTTTCCCCTTCCTGTACCTGCAAAGTCATTGAGCAGAGCCCTCAGGGGTTGGGTCATTGGTCTCTTTGCTGCCTCCACTTTGAAGAGGAATTGTCTTGTCTGGGGGACAGGCAAGACTGGGAGTGGCAGCACCGCTCTGCTTTGAGAAGCCAGGATATTAGGTATGCTGAAGGAAAGGAGTTAAAGTTTTCTTGGTATTCCTCAAATGCTTAACTTAATTTAGCAATTAGATTGTCTAGATTAGACTGAGAAAAGGTGGCATTGGTGACTCCGATACAATCTTGTTTTCTGGCAAGCAGGAAGGAAGGTTGTGCTTCCCTGGAGATAGCTGGGATGGGAAGGCAGGAGGGGGCACTTCTGCTGGTACCTGATAATCCTTTGCAGTTGAGACCCTCACCACAAGGTTTCCAATGCTCACAGCCCTCAGATACTGCCTGTACTTCACTGTCTCCCTCTCATCCATGCGCAAACCAGCAGCTAACAAAAGCCATTTGCACATCTTTTCTGTGCTATTCTGGTTAGGTGGCAAAAAGTTCTTCTGGTACCGGTGTCTATTCAAAAAATTAACATAGTATTCTTTTACAAGTGTTTTTACTGAATTAGCCAAACCTAAATCCCTGCATTGCCCTTTGCAAAAAGGGACAGCAACTGTTTTTGTGATGAGGCTATCAAATGTAAATCCAGTAGAGACACCTCTCATTTCTCTAAAGCTACTGAAGACTCATTTTCCCTTTTAATTTAGGTTGGGCTTGAATAGGTGACCCGTCTGAATGGGAAGGACTTTTTCAGTTGCTTCTGTTGCTCACTTTATAGTGATTTTGGTCTTGCTTCCTTTGATGCAATTCTACTGCTAATCTTTTGTTAATGACACTTAATTCAGTGTTTTTCTCAAATGCCTTGCCTTTACTGAGAAGCACCTTGATACAAATCATGATCCAAATCAGCCATTGTTGTATCAGGGAGATGTTCAAAGCAGTGTAATGCAGTAACAGGGCAAGCTAATGGCTCAAACCCGGAATAATTTAAAGTGTAGGTGTCTCCTTTTTTTTCTTTCTTTTTCTTTCCCTCCCTGCTCAGGAAATCACCCAAAGTCTATTCTCAGTAGTCAGGGATACAGGAAGGGGAGGTGGTGTTTATCACAGCAGCCTGAGCACAGGAGAGGGACCATTTGAAAAGGACAGAGGATAAAAAGCCGTGAATCAATATTTCTATGCGCCTTCTGCTGCTGTTTATTTGAATCCATTTGTTTTGCTGACATATTTCCCATGTGGCTGGAAATGCTATTTCCTTTGATAACATCAGCAATTGATGTGTTGCATTTGCTGTACAGCTAGGTGCGTCCTAGGCAAAGGGATGTCGCTCTGCCTCTGTAACTCTGATTTTTTTTTTAAAAGAAAGGTCCATGTTCCCTTTTATCTCCATCTGTGCACCCCCGTGTGACAGGCACTGGGCTCTGCTGCTGGGCAATGCTGCCCTCGCAGGGAAGGCACTGACAGTGAACAAATCACTGCTGACCAAGGGCATCCCATTATTTTTGTTGCAGGAGAGCTCTGGGACTTGATGCGATACAAGGTCTTCTGGCATGACTGCCACCGAGGTCGCAGGTCTGTTGTTGATGCTGTGTGCCAGGTAGTGGTGAGGAGATGACATTGAATCAGAGAATCATTTGGTTAGAAAAGAACTTTAGGATCATCGAGTCCAACCATATCCTGTCCACTACTAAACCATGTCTCTAAGCACCTCATCTACCCGTCTTTTAAATACCTGCAGGGATGGTGACTCCACCACTTCTCTGGGCAGCCCATTCAATGCAGGATAACCCTTTCAGTAAAGAAAGTTTTCCTAATATCCAATCTAAACCTCCCCTGGCGCAACTGGAGGCCATTTTCTCTTGTGCTATCACTTGTTACTTTGGAGAAGAGACCGACCTCCACCTCACTACAACCTCCTTTCAGTTGTACAGGGTGATAAGGTCTCCCCAATGTTATCACTTGAGAGAGCTTCCAGAAGATTTTAAAGCTAGAAAGGACCACAGCATCATGAGCCAGAACACATCTCTGGTTACTGAGTGATGATGCTTGTAACAGAGAGTCCACTGCTTCCTTCACTGGCCGCAGCTCCAAATTACTCACTTTCACCATTGAAAACGTATCCCTTAAACCTAACATATCTTTCCATTTGTTGTTTACAGTGGTGTAACAAATAGTATGTATTTAGCCCAATATTGTTTAAAACTGTACACTTAGAATGTGAAGACTTATAAAATATTTAACTATTTGGTCACAGAAGAATGGAGAATTATTTTTTCTTAAATATTATCTATACATAGGTAAATGTACATTACCAGCTTTGAGCTGGTATTTTAGCAAACCGCAACTCCTGTGAGAGCATAAAAGACAAGTTTTGTTAAGCTGCAAACTAGAGTTTCGTGTGTTGTGTGAAAGTAAAAGGAGACAATTTCTATTTATCTGACATCCTTTCAATACATGTTCTGAGAAGATGTCACTTTTTGCTAGGAACTCCTCAACTCAGACAGCAGTAATTTTAATGAATGACATATTGTTGTATGTAAAGAAAAAGTGTCTTGGTCTCTCTCTTCATTATTGATATGTGGAAAAAACAATTATATTTTCTTTCAAGATTCATCAAGGAAAGAGCAGCTTTGCAAAAATCACAGAACTATTTATGTTCTGGGGGGAGCAGAGAGGAGAGTGAAGTGGCAATAGAAAACATTTCCTGTGTTTTGCCTGCTTTCAGTGACCTAGAAAAACGGTTTTTTTAGCCTCTCCATAGTTACCAGAATATCCATCTTTCCTTTTTTTGTTTTGTTTTGTTCTCAAAGCCTGGCACCTGCAGGAGGTGATTTCTGTGCTCTTTGAGCATTGGATCAGTAAATGGAGAAGAGCACATTCTTTCTTTGTAAAGATGTGCAGTCTCCTATAGTTTTCCCTATTCAGGAGCTGCTCAAAAGAACATACCTTTCAAATATAATTCTTGCTATTCAGGAGGTGGTGCTGAACAAAGCTGAGGTTGGATACTAACCTCTTAGAGGGAATTCTTCCCTTTTCAACATGAAGCTGGTTGCATTCCAGTTCGGACCGGCTGCTGCTTCCACTTTCTGAAAGATGAAGAAGCAGATACCGACATAAAGGGATTCAAACCGCCACGGGCCAATTGCCATTGACTTGAATCTCACTGTGCACGTTCATACAAGGATTGTGGATCTGTGGCTTCAGAGCAGTGAGGGTGTGGAAACAGATAAAAAAACCTGGTATGGGGAGGTTCAACTTTAAGAGACTTCTGTAGTCTGGATTGTTCTTTTTACCCTGTACAGCACCTGCTCAGTAAATTGTGCTACAATTTGTTGCTACGTTACTCTCTGGGTACATGCAGGACTGGGCATGTGTTGCCAGGTGGACTCCTACAACAGATAAATAAATGGCAAGAGCGTTGAGGTCCCCTCCACCAGTGTCGTTCACATTGGATCAGGCCAAATTTCATGTGGGCAACGTGAAAACCCAGGGAGAGATTCTGGCAAGTTGCAGAGAAGGGAGAACTTGTGCAGAGCAGCCGGGGTACACGGGGATCTTGTAATTGGCTTTTAGAAAAGGAAGGATGCTGCATCTCCACTGAATGATAAGCATGAACCATGGTCCAGTCCTACTCCTGATTGCCCAGAACAGGCACCTGCCCAAAGTGCATTGGCTTTTAACCCCATGCACTCAAATTGTTCTCCTGGTTAAAGCAGAGCATCAAGGTCAAGATGGAGAGGGACAAGGGCTTGTCATGCCCAAGTCTCATCCTCACAAAGCCAGCACGTGGAGGGGATTCAGACCTTGACCTGGGAACTGGGAAAGGCTCCGGGAACTCATTTAAGGGAAGTGTCCCAGACTGGTCACAGTTCATTCAGGGTGACGGGATGAAGAGCATGGAAGCTTTCGCCTTTTTTGGGGGACAGAAATTTGGAATCCAAGGGAACTGCAAATTTTAGAAATTTGAAAATTATCAGCCAGCTTCTCTCTGATATCCAACCCATAAATCAGCAGCATTAGTTCATTGCAACTTCATTGCAAGGCTGATGAAGGTCTGTAAGCTTTTCAAGGCAGCTCAGGAGCACACTGAATTTCAAGCGCAGGAGTAGTCTTGTGGATGTAGCATTTCTTAGCATTATCTGAAGCGTGTTCTCTTAAACCATATTTGACAGGTGAATGCAATAGAGAAAATATGGTTCCAGTGTGTATATTGAAAGCAGATGCAGTAAACTGAGTTCAATGGCTTTGAAGGGGGCAGATGTTGCAAAGCTTAACAGAAAGGATAAATTATGTGGTGCTGCTTCTGGCCTCTGGCAAAAAGAAAGGTGGGCGGTGGAAGATTGACTTGAAAACAATCACTTTAAATGATTTTGGAATTGTATGAGCTGGAGATGTGCTGCATTTACACTGATGGATGAGTCCAGAAGCTGACCTAATTCTCCTTATTTTTGTCATAGGGGGTTTTCGTTACGCATTTCACTTACAGATGAAACCTTTAAAGAGAACTTAAAGTAATTTCCTGTCTGTGAAGGTAACACACATGACTGCTTGCTGCCTCTTTTATTTATTTTTATTTAAGTAACAGCTTACTAAGTATTTCATGTGCTTTATCTAATTCAGCCAGTTCCACCATAGTGATTTATTTCAGGGGTTTTTTTGCACAGAAGTTAGCTTCTTTCATAAAGCAGCACATAAAAGCTCACTTACAACGTGGTAATTCTCATTACACTTCAACACAGAACGTATGAAGAAAACTGTTTGAAAGGTGGTTACATTCAGCTGAGATTTCTTGCTGAAACAGTAAGTAGTCCCTGTGCTTTTCTTAATTATGCATCACAGCAGTGAGTTTTGTAGTAAAATTCCCACATGCCTTAAGCCACACTAATGAATTCACATAAAGAGACGTGATTTGGTTGTTATTGTCTCACGTCCTATTATTCACTGTAAATAAAGTTTATTTTGTTTATGTTTGCTTCTGCACTCTTTTCCATTCCCTTTGTTGTTTTGTAGCATCTCCATTATGATTTTGATCCCAGGTGACATTTTCAGCTGATATATATCAAAGAAATGGCACCGATGAATTAAGCTATTTAAAAAGCTTAGTCCCTCTGTTCTAGACTTAGGCATATGTCAAACTGGTAGCATTTGCGATGTAAAGCTACGCTAGCTCTGCTGCCACTATAATTCTGCCAGCAAAAGTTGCCCTAGAAAGGATTTATGGCTTTGAAATTGTTGTCTAACAGGAAAACACAGCATTTTTGACCATATGAATATGTAAGAGCATTTTCTTTCCATTCTGCTTTGACTTCAAGGGTGATCTCTCTGAAGCCGAGGGGGTAGGTCTCTGATTTAGGAATTAAATCTGTCCTGGTGAATCAGCCTTGGAGCAGGGAAGGAGCAGCTTGCAAGAAGGAGTGGCAAGAGCAGAGAAACTAATTGTCCCGAAGCATAATCTGTCAATGTTACTTCATACCACGGAACAACCACAAAACAGGAGGGGATTTGATATTTTTTGCAACGTTGGAAGATGATGACATTTAAAGGGTGCTAGTGTTTTAGAATGCTGTAAAAGCCTCCTTTTCCTTCTATTCTCAGTTCCTGGTAAGGTCTACCAGTGGTTAGATACAAATACTTGACAGAAGGACAAGTGTGAATTTAAAATATTGTGCATATTAAAAAAAATTCCCAGGAATGCTTTTGCATGTTTTTATCACTTTTCTGCTGATGTGCCATCAGGAAGCTCCATATTTATTATTTATTGAACTCTGTTATGAAGTTAGAATTAGTCTTTAATAATGTTCATCGACGTTCTTGCTGGTTCATTGCTTCTTTTTATTACGCAATGTTGTATGTGCCATTTGCATCTAAATTCCTGCAGTCTGCGGTGAGCCTGGGACAAGTGTGCTCGCAATTAGGGGAAAAAAGGTGGAAGCATAATTTTGCCTATGGGTTGATTTCCTCCCTTGCTGTTGTAATGCAGCAGCTGGTCAGGGATCAAGGCCCCGTTGTGGTGGGGGCTGTGAAAGGGAAAGGCGATGTCTGTCCTTCAGAGCCTGAGATCTCACTATTAAACAGGAACGAATGAATGGCTACAGACAGACAGGGAGGCAAGAAGAAATGTGAGCCCCTGCTACTCAGAGGGTTTCAGTAGCCTAACACTTAAGGATTTTATTGACGTAATGTCAAAGGAGAATTTTAAGTATAATGAGGATGGTTTCACAGATACTTGTAGCTGCCTGGGAAAAAGCACAAAGGTGCCTGAGTGAGTGTTTTAACAAGTGGGAGATAAGGGCTTTTATCCTGGAGGGATTGGAGGACAGAGTTGGTTTCCTGCTACTTAATGAAAGACAAGAACTGGATCATAAAGAACCCTGAAAGGGAAGCTTCTGTTTGATGTGATGGAGAAAAGAGTCCAGAAACTCAAGACTGGTCTGAGATGGTTTAGTGACATGGTTGGTTTGATGGGTAAGGGGAGAACATGGCCACATTTGGTGAGGGGTAGTGAAAAAAAAGGTCACTGTAACTGAGGAAAGAGGAATGAATCTGCTCAGGAGACTCGCACCTTTGGGTGGGTAAGAGAGGGTGTATGCCAAAATGTTGCTTGTACCAATTTCCAAGAATGGCAGGATGTGGGACGCGGAGGCCCAAGCCAGGGCAGCAACCAGGTAGGAAGATGGGACTGTGCCCAAGAGAAGAGGGAAGGGAAGGAGATAAGGTAGTAAGTCTGGAAGGAAACTAAAAGCTGTCTTTGAAGTTAAGCTTACAGTTTTTGATATGTTGAGCTTGTATTACTGCCAGAAAGGAAGGGAGGAGGAGAGAAAGTGAAGCCAGGGACACAAACACAACCTGGATGGGGGAAGAGAGGCTGAAGGGAAGAAATAACTGAAGAAGTAGAAAGAAAATTAGAGAATACTGAGCAAAGAAGCCAGGCAAGACAAGATTGTGGGTGGTGAATGATGCCAGAGCTCTGGGCAGGTTGAGGAGGATGAGGCTGGAGCGCTGATTGTGAGATTTGATTAAGATAAGGCCACTTGCTGAGCTGGTAACAACAGTAATCATGAGGGCTGGTGTCTGTGTGTCTTTGGTCCTTGACTAAGAACACTTAAAAATCTCTTGCATTTGTGATTTTTGTATTGTAAAACCTCTTCCATTTGTGTCTTCCTTTCAGCCTAAAGTATTTGACAGAGGGGACATTAGTGTGGCCAGCTGAGAGTTTGGAGCTCAGAGCAGGTGCCAACTTCTGAGTCTGGGCAATGCAGAATGGAAAGCAGGAAGTGGCACCGGGTCCCACTGAAGTCATGGGTGGACCTTCCCTTATGTACCAAACTGAAAGCAGACCAAAAAACCACACCATAGCTATGATAACCACAGAGGCTGTGTCATTGAAACCTTCCCCACCATGGCAGCTTATTGACAGAAAAGGTTTTAATGGACCAGTATTTCCTCTCTTATGCTTACAGAAAGACAGTGCCCCAGTTTAAAACTTAGTCACGGTGAATTCATGCATTATTATCTTCCAGCAGGAGGTACTATAGATGCTATTTTTCCGTTTTCTGAGAAAATACCAAGAATGAGGAAGTTGATATCCAATCTCTAATACAAAACAAAGGCTGGGCACTAGTTCTTCTGTTGCTGCATGCTGGTGGTTTGTGCCAGCCAGATATGTGCTGTGCCAACTATTTTCCAGAATGTCTTAGATATGAAAGCAAAGGGAAGATGCGATGCAGGAAGTGTTCCTGCTATCTGATTAAAGTGTCCTAGAAAGGCCTATTTTTGAAACAGCAAGAGAAGTGCTGCCTAATGCCTAAAAGCATTGTGCAAGCCAGTAATTGTTAGCAGGGCACTGTATGGCAGGGCAGCAAAGCATTACTCTGTAAGGGAGGCGCTACTTGTTCTCTTCCCTTTTATATCATGCTTGTGCTAGTGCAATGATTACTTCTCCTGCCCCAGTCTCCCCAGATTTTCCCGTGAAATATCCTCTTGTGTTTATCACAAACATATTCTAAACCTTCCAGTAATCTGCTACTCACTGCTGGCGAGGATGTGTCACACACATAGAGCCATTATTCAAGCAAATACACGACTTACATGGGGGTTTTTTTTCAGTTTTCCTGCATTACTGCTCAGAAAATGTCGTTCCTGTGTTCAGCCCTGCAGATGACTGGCTCCACCTCTAGGCGAATGACAGCTGGCTTTACAGGGTGATCTGCCCATCACTGCTTATGTCGTTTCTTTCATTTTCATTTCGGAAAAAACAAACCAAAATGCTTTGTTACATTCATGGCTCTCGGTAACTGGCACAATGCTGCTGTTACACCTGCCTGGGGGAAGTCTAGGAGGAATGAAAGTTTTCACTCTATTATGAAAAACTCCCAAATATTTCCTAAATTTTACACTTACATGTATTGGTAATGCCCTTTTAAAAAACATTCCTCGCCACTGAGAAAACCCTATCGGCATCAGTTAATATCAAAATACTTATTTTTTTTCTTTTTAAATTACTAAAAATTGTTTTTCTTTTATACCCGACACATCTTTGTATTTGCATTCTCAGCTTTAGAAGTGGAAAAGGGGACCAGAATCAAAGATTAAAGCACTAAAGCTTCGGCAGATTCTCAAAAAATGTTACTTAATGCATTCCATTATTTATCCCTCTTTTACAGGAACCAAAGTTTTCATGGGCTCACACATATCCACTGAATACATTGTGAAAAATAAATGAAATACTTAACGATACAATAAACAAAATCTGCTCTGGGAAGTGTAGAGTTTCCTTTTTGCTTTTAGTCAAGAAGCACTTGTTTGATAAATGGGGCGCTTTTAGAGAGCTTACAATAGCCTGCGCAGCCGAGCGGAGGCGGAGGCTCGGCGGAAGATTACCAGGAGATAATGGAGCAAGTCAAATGAGAAAACAAGATGAAACAGCAGAAAATTTACATGCTCTTTTGCTTCTGCCTTTTGCATTTATAAACCAGGGGCTTTCGTGTTTATTGCCAAGTGCTACCCTATAAACATGTCGCTGGATGTGCTGGTATGGCTGATGACCTGCCCAGCCCCACGGTTGCAGGGGAGTGGGCTGACATCTAATGACGGGCTGTAAAACCAGCATTGGTGAAACAGCCTCTGCAGCTTTTGACCCCTTTAAATGCACCGGAGCCCTCCTGAGGAACCTAAATCCATCGGGGAGCCAGCATGATGTATCTGTCCACTTTGGTCCCAGTGAGAACACGCTGGTGCCAGCTGAGCTGCCAAGCATGGGAGGCGAGGGGCTGGAGTCAGCTCGTCTTGGTGGGGACCTGTGTGAGCAACACCCAGCACCAGGGCCGACAGCCAAGGGTCTGAGGAAAGCCACATGCAAGTGGCATCACGTCCCCGGTGAGGATCACGCGGAGCCAGGGCCCCTGCCAGGAGCGGCATGGATGGATCCAGACTCATGGCAAAGGCTCAGCCTGTCTGGTGGGAGCGGTGCCTTTGGTGGCATCGTGCAGCGGCAAACACACATAAACTTCTGGCACAGGATTAGCTGCCGCGGGTAGCTCAGATGCTGCCAAAACCTCATCTTTTGCCTAACTGCACACAAGTGGTGGTGCGTGCTTCAGCCAGGACCCATGGCCTGTACCTGTGTGCATCCTGGGCTTTCAGATTCTCGAAGCATTTCCTGGTGGTAGGGAATTGTCTCCATGTTTTGTGGTACACAAGCACTGAGAGCTCGCACTCCAGATTTTTCACACATGCTGGAGGCAGGTGGCTGGTTTTGTAAAGTGCAAAGCATGGTTTCAGAGTCTGCTTTGTATTACTTGCACTGGCCCAGTGTCATCCAGACTTATTAGACTGGCTGACCAAAGGCTCAAGAAATGACCAAAATGAGGTTATCAATGAACACCAGCAAATACACTTTATTATTTAAATGTGCGTTCCTTTGTATATTGGTTTATGGAACAGAATAGTCTGGTCATGCCCATAGTCAGAAGGATTTGCCTGTATCACATGCCACAAAAATTCTTGTAGCCTAATTATGCTAAAAGAATTGTGCTTTGTATTGGTGCTGTAAAACCAAAACCAAACCCATATAAGCAAAATACACATGCTATAAAATTACAGGATATACACACCACCCATCCTGCTGTCCTCAGGGCTTGGTTAGGGCGTTTCTTTACATCCCTGACTGATGTGACAGAGCATCCAGCGTATGTTCAGCCTAGGCTCCTGCCTCCGGCTGTGCAGGGCTGCCTCTTCTGCCTGTTCCTGTGGGCCAAATACTGAGTTATCCTCATATCCGTGAACCAAGTGACACAGACACTGTAATAAGCCTGTTTAATAATTTGTGAGGGAGAGAGTAACATGTGAGGACCTGGTAGAGAAAGGTAAAAGAACGGACACACACAACACAGCACAGGCAAAAAGTGAGCCTCAGGCTGTGAGCTTAAATGGAGCTCCTAGAGAGAAGGGCAGAAGGTTTATGGGTGGGGGTCCTAGGTGAAGCTGGTCATGTTAATTATAGCCAATTAGTGCACTCAGGGCCCTCACAGCAGGTACAGATGATGCAGGGAAAGTGACCACTAGTGGGGAAGTTGGAAAAATGTCAGTGGATATGCTACTGTAGTCATCGTGCTCTTGATATCTTGCTGATGATGGCATTCAGGCAGAGAAAAGGCAGCTGCTTTGAAAATATATTTTCATTATAAACATCTTCACACAGTTCTCTTCTGTGAGAACAGTCCTGTTCTCTTTGTAAGGCTGGAGAGGAGGAACACAGCCTCAGCTGGTAAAGGACAGGTATGCACTTGAACCTAGTGTAAAACTTTCCCATTTACCCTTAATGCTGATTACCTAATGAAGTTTTTGCATGTACACCCAGGGGTGACAGAGCAGACCATGGCGAGTCTCCTATGACTCTTTTATTAGTTTCAGGATAATATGATTTGATTTGACTATATATTTTTGTTGTGCCCTGCCCAGCAAGCACATACCTATACGTGCAGCGTAGTACAGGAGAAAGGACAAACATCTCTGGAGCACTTGTTGGGCTGGATCAGCAGCTCACATTTACTGTGCTGTGTCTTGGCTGCATGGCGAGCGTGTGCCTCTCTTCTCCACCAACGGCACCGTGCTGGCACCACGCTCCTGCTGTCTTGGTGGGGGGTAGTTGGGATTTCCCTATGTCTGACATATGCTGGTCCTCTTGCTTTCCTCTGCCTGTGGAAGATGGCAGCAATTGTTCCTCTTCAGGCAGCTGATTTCTGCTTGTGCTGTGTTTCCTTCTTCTGAACGCTCAGAAATCGATACTGCAGATAAAACGTGCTAACAGCCTTGAGTTCCCAAGGACTTATCACATATAAGCTGTTTTGGTTTTGTTGTTGTTGGTTTTTTTTTGTAGGCAGAAACCAACTAAGAGATTGTAATATAATGAGACAGACTGTATACAGGCAGCGTTCGCAGACTGTCTATAGTCAAGAAACACTAAGGGCAGTCTTTCCATACTGTAACTGGCACATTTTCATGAAAACTTTACACTAATCAGCTTGCCTCAAGCAGCAGTTGCTGTTGGGAGGGGAAATGCCACAGCCTGGCAGACTGCAGAGGGACTATGTGCTTGCTGAGCTCGAGCAAGTCATCTCTTGGAGATTGTCAAAATATGTCTCAAAAATAACAAGCGCTCAAACCTCCCTTTCGGCTTATCTGCTCTCCGCCAGCATTCTGCAAGGGGCTGTCTTATTTGCCATTGACAGAGCTACGTTTCATGCTCCTCCTGCCAGACTGCTATTTAAGGCTCTGCTTTGCACTCATATTTCTTTCTTGTCAGAATTGTTTTCTTTTTTTCATTTGTTTTTTAGAACCAGAGCTATAAATTTAAGGAGCGTTTTACACGCTGTGTTAGGGCTTGATTGAAATCCCACTGAAATCAATGAAAGCTTTCCTGTTGACTTCAGTGGAGCGGGCACTTGGGAAATAAGGAAAAATGGTCTGTTTTAAAATAAGAATTGTATCCATGTCATAATGTTTATTACCAATAGCAGGAAACAGAACAAAGCATATTATGCATGTCTTTTGCCAACAGGCCTCATATATCATTTAACTGCTACCTACATGCACCCAGCTGTGACATGGAGAGGAGCAGCAGCTGTTCTGGGGTACCTAATAATTCTGCTTTATAAACACAAATATCTGAGGAAAAAGAAAATATTGTTATTGATACAAATGTTCATCTAGAATTGAAATTCCACAGAAGACAAACATTCAGCAGAAGCAAGTGTCGCAGCCTGCTTCTGGGAGCCTAGGGACGCTCCCCTGTGGCCTCATTTCTATGAATTTCTGTGTAGAAAATATTTCTGTAGTGACTCACACTTTCCGTGGGTATTGTTAAGAAACCTTGATCTTCTCTTTTAATTGGTAGTAAAGCTCACGGCTGTGACCTGGGTATCTAAAGTGCTGAGCCAAAAAAACCAAGCCAACAAGTAAATATTATTAAGATGTAGCAAATGCATCTGATACTTGCCTAGGAAATTAAATATGGATCCAGGAGTCTAAAACTGAAGTGTGACAGCTGCCTGTTACTCTGTTGGCTGAAATACTGTAGTCTACTTGTGAGCTGGTTACAACAGAGACAGCTCTCCCATCTCCAGGGATTTTTATGGAGACGTGAGGATACTCAGGTCTTGGCAGAATTGCGTGCTGTATTCTGAACTAATACTGAAAATAATTATAGTTGTGGTATTGCCAAATGCAATTTTGCCAAGACGGTATTTAAAGCCTGAATCAAACCTTCAGGTGCTGACGAGGAAAAAAGGAAACGATGTGGAGAAGTCTCTGAAGCGCATGCAAAAACAAGTGCTGCTTTAATGAGGGAGGGTTGGATAGTGCCTTTATCAGCACGCAGTCATGTGTTTAAATGGCATGAGCCACAGATGACTGCTGCAGCTCGTCATCTGCCTTAAGGGAGGCAAGAAAGAGCTGCTTGTTGGATTTGTAAGGTGAGCTAGCTTGTTGCACAAGGCTACAGAGGAGGCTCTGTAGAGAACTCCACGGGGAAGAATTTCCTAAGCTTGTTTGGACTCCCGCCACAAGGAAGTGCAGAAATTGTAGTCACAGCACGAGGAACACTGTGGAAGGGATTAGAAAGGAAACATACCTGTAAAGATCATGGCAAAAAAAAAACCAACCCAAAAGACCCCAGCTGGTCAGTAAACTACAGAGGTGGCTACAGAAATAGATGTGTGCAGCAAGAGAGCATGAAGCAGAAAAGAAATCCTAGAACTGAAAAATGCTGGGGTTGTCTTTTACACTGCTCTTAGACATTAACATAAGCACTTTTGAAATCAGTAAGGCAAAGATAAAGCTATACTGATAAGTCTCTAATTTCTCCTCAGGTCACAGTGTGTTTAAATACTGGCAAACAACCCAAGACCTGCTCCTGGGATCAGTGAAGTGGGTGAGTAGCAGGGTCTGACGGAGTTGCTCTGCAGGTTGAGAACACAACCGTCTTTCTTGGAGCAGTGGAGATATGCAAACTTCATGTATATTACTTTGTGATTACCAGCAAATTGCAACACTTACTGAAGCTAAAAACGGTTTGCTGCTTTAGCTTTCCAAGTTTAATATCCATTATAAATGATGCTACTGATATTTGCACTGTATTACACATCCCACTCAGTAAATGCAAAGATGCAGTGAAGAGAAATGTCCTTTCTGTCCTTTTTCCAGCTGTGGTTAAGGTGCAGATGGAGATGAATCAACAGCCAACACAGGCGTGTGGATACCCTGAATCCATAAGCCAAGATGTACTTGTGATTCACCAAACCAGCTCTCAGTCTCTCAGACCAGCTCTGACTCACTGGCACCCATCAAAATAGAATGGAGCAGACTGTGTGTTGGTTTGAGCAAAGCATTGGCGGCCACAGTGTGATCTTTACATCTAAGAAAACCACTGTTAGTTCAAATAAAGAAGGAAAAAATGCAATAGGAACGAATTCTTTCATCGTGTGCCTTTATCAAAGTAACTCGAGACAGACCTGTTCCACGGTGCAGCGAAATCCATGGCATCTTCTGCTTTACAGAATAGGACAATTTTGTTTCATGCTGTAACTGAAGTCGGTGTTTCTCTTTGGAAAATGAATGACGTGCTTTTACTTTTCGTGAGACATTTGGGAAAGGCTGGATGTCTCTGCCTTTATCTGTGCTTTCCACTTTTTATTTGTTTTCCAAAAATGACCAAAATCCCACACAGTGGAAACTTATTTTCAGTAAAACCCCACTGATCATTTCTGTTCTTCCATCACAGCAGCCAGTTGCAAATGAAAATTAAGCCTGAAGTGTACTTAAAGGCAACTAGACGATATAAATAAATTGTTTTAAAGTATTATGTTGTTCAGGGACAAGATACACGGTTTCATGTATTATTTGTGCAGCTTTTTCCTCCATTACCAGCAGAAAGGAACCACTGCAAAATAGCAACGCCGTGCAGGGACTTCACAGATCACAAAACAGCAGCGGGAAGGGTGCTGCGACACCCACAGCAGCGTGAAATATTTTTCCGAAGGGGATTTTCCCGTCGCAGCGCCCGCCCGGCCCCGCTGCCCGCGGAGCTTTCCCGCTAGAGGGGGATGCAGCC
>NW_010169829.1:0-370 GCF_000695765.1 Mesitornis unicolor
GGGCCGCCGCTCGCCCTGCCCCGTCCTCCCCCTTCGCTGCCACCCACGCCACGGGGACCAAGGTGTCCAAAGTGTCTTTATTCCCAGGGGATGTCACTGTGGTGGGGGGGTGACACCGTCCTAGGGGGCTGTCACCATCGCTGGGGGGATGGCACCATCCCTGGGTTGAGGATGTCACTGTCCCCAGGGGGATGTCATCATCCTAGGGGGGTTTCACCATCGTGGGGGAGATGTCACCATCCTAGGGGGGACGTCCTCATCCCTGGGTTGAAGATGTCCCCATCCCCAGGAGATGTCCCCATCCCGGTGCCGAGGGCCACTCAGCAGAGCTGGAAGTAGAAGTCAAGCAGGTGGGTGTCGTCGTGGTGGC
>NW_010169829.1:779-2136 GCF_000695765.1 Mesitornis unicolor
CTTCCCCATGGTGGCCCCATCCCCATGGTGCCCCTATCCCCATGGTGTCCCCATCCTATGGTGTCCCCATCCCCATGGTGTTCCCCTTCCTATAGTGTCCCCATCCTATGGTGTCCCCATGGAGTCCCCAACCCTGTGTCGTCCCAGCCCCATGGTATCCCTGTGGTGTCCCTGTCCCCAAAGCACCCCCATTCCCTTCATGTCCTCATGATGACCCCACACCCACAGTGTCCCTGTCCCCGTAGCATCCCCATCCCCATGGCGTCCCTGTAGTGTCCCCGTCCCCATGGAATGCCCATGGTGTCCCCACAGTGTCCCCATCCTCTTGGTGTCCCCATCCCAGTGGCATCCCCATCCCCATGGTGTCCCCATCCCTCTGGTGTCCCCATCCCCATTGCCTCCCCATCTCCACAGTGTCCTCATCCCCATGGTGTCCCCATCCCTTTGGTGTCCCCATCCCTTTGGTGTCCCCATCCCCATAGCCTCCCCATCTCCACAGTCCATCCCTTTGATGTCCCCATAGTATCCCCATCCCCATAGCCTCCCCATCCCCATGGTGTCCCCATCCCCATGCCGGTGTCCCCTCCCTTGCTCACACCATAGAGGTCAGGATCTCTGATCTGTCCCCATCCAGTGGCATCCCCATCCCCATGGTGTCCCCATCCCTCTGGTGTCCCCATCCCCATTGCCTCCCCATCTCCACAGTGTCCTCATCCCCATGGTGTCCCCATCCCTTTGGTGTCCCCATCCCTTTGGTGTCCCCATCCCCATAGCCTCCCCATCTCCACAGTGTCCCCATCCCCATGGTGTCCCCATCCCTTTGGTGTCCCTGCAGTGTCCCCATCCCCACGGTGTCCCCGTCCCCGTGGTGTCCAGACCTGCAGCTGCAGGGTGGGCTGGCTGGCAGGGGGGCTGGCCAGGCAGCGGGTGCCGTTCTGGATGCCCAGGATGACGGGGAGCCGGGCGGGCTCGAAGGCGCGGTTGGGGACCCAAAACACCTTCTCTGTTTGTGGGGACGCACACGTGTCCCTGCAGTGTCCCCATCCCCACGGTGTCCCCGTCCCCGTGGTGTCCAGACCTGCAGCTGCAGGGTGGGCTGGCTGGCAGGGGGGCTGGCCAGGCAGCGGGTGCCGTTCTGGATGCCCAGGATGACGGGGAGCCGGGCGGGCTCGAAGGCGCGGTTGGGGACCCAAAACACCTTCTCTGTTTGTGGGGACGCACACGGGGCCATCAGGACGTGCCCTTCGGCCCTGTGTGTGTCCCCCATGTCCCCATCTCACCTTCGAGGGCCGCGTTGGCCCCTTGCAGGTGCCCGGCCACCAACTGGTCATTGCGCAGGTAAAGCGACTTCTGGTTG
>NW_010169830.1:0-10937 GCF_000695765.1 Mesitornis unicolor
CGTGCTGGGCAACACGGCGTCGTGTCACCGCGCCTGCCAGCTGACCTACTCCCTCCACACCTACCCCAAGGTACGGGCGGGCCCTACCTCACGGCTCCGGGCGGCGCAGGCCCCTTCCTGGGCTCGGCCCCGTTCCCCTTCTCCCTCACTCGGGGTTGGTGCCCCTTTCCCCCGCAGCCCCTTCTTGTGCTCCAGAGTGACAGGAATAGGCGGGATTTTCTCGGACAGGAGCCCTTTTCGAGGCGTATCCCCACTCGTGTCTTCTCAGGCAGTGTTGGACGGGTCTTTAAGTAAATATGAACGTGAAGGAAGGTCACACTCTCTGTGCTCAGGTGCAGCCAGCAGCCTGCTGCGCGTTTTCCATGGCGTGAATCATCCAGCTCAGACTTTCATCCCCTCAAAGTAGGGAATGCAGTGGTTTCTCTAAAAATAGCTACCTCATTTTGAAAATAGAGGGTTAGGCTGCTGCTTGCCAGAGAAATGCCATTTTCATAGTATAGCTTTGTCAGTGCCGGGTACTCTGTGTGGATTTGGGGGTTTTGCTGCTCATTTCCCTCCTGTTTCTAAAGAGGCAGCTGTAATTTAACTTGGGCTGTTCCGTATTTGTGGGCATTAAAACAGTGCTGTGTCTGTGACAGGCCAGAGATCCTGAGTCAGGGTGCCAGTGTGGCACTTAGATGTTGAAGGATGAAGCGTGAATAATGATAAATTAGCATCTTGTCAGCAACTTCAACCTGTATTTTGGTTCTCTTGCATGGAAATGATGGGACCTTTGAAATTCCATGTGAGGGCAGCAGGCAAACAGCAGCAGTGTTAGGTAACAGGCTTTCATGCAAAACTTAAATTGGATTTTGTGACTGCAGCTGATAGTGGTATCCCCACAGAGTCAAGTAACAGGGAGTTGTGTGGACTACAAGTAAACCTGCATCTCTAGGTGTGGTGTGTTTTAGTGCCTATGTGTGATGATAGCAAGGAGAAATAACTAAACCTGAGAAACTAGGACTAGACATTATCCTAATATGTTTTCATATTGTTTTGGTGTAGTGCTCTTGTTTCTGCTATAGGACTCTTTCAAGTTCAGGGAAAACTGATACTTCTGTGTTTTTACTGTGCTTTTTAATTCTTTGTTGTGTGGTGTTGGCGCTGTCAATAATGCAGCCATCTCTTCTGTTATATTTAGCCTCCTGTTTGTCACAAAACTAGCAGTTGAATGGAAGGGAACTGTTTTAGTTGTCACTGGAAAATCAGACAAGCTTCAATGAGACTTCCATGGAAGACTGCCACAGAAATCTGTCTGCTAAAGCTCGCTCTGTCTAGAAAACAAATTACAAAACATGTTTTCTCTGACAGCCTAGCTATCTTAGCTGTTTTGTCAGTATTGTTAGAGTTAAGTTTTAATTTACACAGTTTTCTACTTTTGTGCCTTTAAAGCATGTGAACTTGTGCTTGCAGAGACAAACAATGAGCAGTTCATTTACAGGAGGTTATACAGTAAGGTGTGGTATGTTTGACTTTTGTTAAATTAATTCAGAGCCTGTTTTCCATCTGTACAGTGAGTGGCTCCAGTCATTTGAGTGGTTATTTGGTTAGATCATAAGTAGGAGAGCTCACATAGTAGAGGCTGTCTTTAGTTCTGCAATGTGGCGAGCGCTGTATGTGGAAAGTGCCCATCCATCCCTGGGGTGTAGTGAACAGAAATACTAGGTGCGGGTTTTCTGTATTTGCATCATTTTAATAGTTGCAGTGAGGAAGCACTTCTCTGCAGTTCAATATAATAAATAAAAATGTGTGTTTGTGGAACTAGTTTGGCAAGTCATCAGTTAACCAAGATATTGGTGTAGTGCATCAGAATAGATTTATTATTTTGACAATACAACCAGGGAGGTTGTGGAGAGGTGGGTGCTGGTCTCTTCTCCCAGGTGATGGGGGATAGAACAAGGGGAAACGGCACCAAGCTGTGCCAAGGGAGGTTCAGGTCAGAGCTAAGGCGGAAGTTCTTTAGTGAGAGGGTCGTCAGAAGCTGGCACAGGCTGCCCAGGGAGGTGGTGGAGTCACCATCCCTGGATGTGTTTAAGGAGCGGGTAGATGAGGTACTTAGGGATATGGTTTAGGGGGTAGACAGGAACGGTTGGACGTGATGATCTCAGAGGGCTTTTCCAACCGAGCGATTCTGTGATTCTGTGTGACAAATTCTGTTGCAGTTCTCATAGTCCTGACCATCTCTCTTTGTAGGGTTAGATTTCAGTAAATCTTTTAGAACTCTATCTCTTCTTCTTAAAAATAACACTTTTTTAAAAGTGTGGTGCAGGACTGGCATTACAGAACAGAATTTGCTGCTCCAGACCTGCTCCTGCACAGAGTGAAGAGCTTTGTTTGAAATAAACCAATAGTTGTAGTACAGTGCTAAAGATCTGTAGCTTGGTTTTATTTCAGATCATCCAGAGTGTCATGTTTAGCCAGCTGCCAGGTCCAGTGAAGGGAAGGAGGATGGTGCTCTGGTGGGTGGCTTTTTATAGCAATTCTAAAAAAAACAAATATAAACAACAATAAAGAAAAAATTGTTTGTTTTCTGACAATTTACTCTTGAATGGAGGGGTGCAAGTCTTTTCCTGTGCTTTCCCAGGAAGAGGAGCTGTACGCCTGTCAGCGAGGCTGCAGACTGTTCTCCATTTGTCAGTTTGTGGATGATGGCATCGATTTGAATCGAACCAAACTGGAATGTGACTCTGGTAAGACTTCAGTACTCTTTCAACATCCCGTAACGTGGAGACATAGCAGAGGGGAGAGCAGGAACGTCTGAAAGGGTGGTGTTAAAATGGTGGGATTGCTCCAGCTGGTTTCTGGTTTTGTCTAACAATTTCTTAAAGGTTATGTAGAGGATATGAAAAACTCTGATGGAAAGGTGCTCTATGTGTTTCTCCTTGTGTTGCTATTTTCCCGAATTTCTCAGGTATCATCCATCTCTGTAAATAAATTAGAAATACTTCATTTCACTGTAACCAGTTTGTCACAGAAAACACAAAATGGCTAGGGAAAACAAATCCAGTCAAGTGAACGCTTTTCCTTTAATAATCCCATGTGACAGTCAGTCCCATTTACAATTCCTGCCAAACTTGTGTATAAAATTGTTCAGGTGGAGTAAGAACCCAGCTCTTAATGTGCTCTCTGCCTTGTAACCTGTGGTCTAGGCTAGTTCCTGAGGTTTACCTACACCTAAACTCTTGGCAATGAGGTACATGTTTTGTTTGAAATAGGCTGTTAAATGCTGTTGACTAATTCTCTCAGATTCTCTGTGTTAGAGCACAAATGTTATAGTGAAGATGAACTATGTATACTAAAGGCCAATTAACATTGCTTTGGAATTGTATAAAACTTTCATCCAATAATGTTGAGGCAGCTGGTTCACAGATGTGTTCAGAGATTAAGTGAGACATAACCCCCCCAAAGCAGGAAAGGAGCTCTCCATCTAGATTTCCAATACAATTGAGCACCCAGCCAGCACTTAGAGGTGGCTTTTATCCTCTCAGTAGCTCATAAAGACAAGAGGGAGCTGATGGAAGGTAGGGAAGTAGAATGCCTGACATGCAAAGATGCTGACGTGATATAAAACTGCATCAAATACTCTAGAAATGGGCTAATGCT
Organism: Mesitornis unicolor; assembly: GCF_000695765.1. Taxonomy (NCBI): domain Eukaryota; kingdom Metazoa; phylum Chordata; class Aves; order Mesitornithiformes; family Mesitornithidae; genus Mesitornis; species Mesitornis unicolor. The sequence continues at coordinate 3,643 of NW_010169830.1, forward strand.
CTAGTCTGTCACACTGTGTGTGTAGCTGTGATACAGCATGTCAGTCTGGTTGTCAAACCACACGTGAAAGAGTGCCATGGAAAAGGGTAATGTAGCAGTAGACCACATGTAGAGGTAACTGAACAGTTGCTTACTTTCTGGTTTAACTCTCCCTCCTGAGGCTGTTGTCTTTTGCTGGCTTATGTTCTGTAATCTGTTACACTGGTTGGTGCCCTGACTCAGTATTCTGAGCTTGGCAAGATATGTCTTGGCTGATCTGCTCAGTTCTGTCTTCTGATGCTTCTTCCTGCCTACAAACATTACTTTGGAGGCAGTTTTACCGTGGAATTGCTCTTCAGGTGCTGTGAGCTGCATACTTAAATGTTTAGCTGCTGATGCCATGCTGCCTGCCAGCTTCTTGGCCTTGATGATGCTCTGTTTGTTCCTGCAGAAAACTGGGAGAGCTGCTGTCCGCTGTGTTGCTGCTTGGTTTGATTCTTTAGTTCAGGCGGTACTGCAGCGTTATCCACTTAAGCTTTGGAGTTTTGGGGAAGAGCTGTGCCCATGTACTGTCTGTCTGGTTTCTCCATGGGCAGAATAATCCGAATTATTCTCTCTGGATAATTTAGATTTCTTGATCTTTATGATGTCTAGTGAACAATTAGTAGAAGCTATCTATAAAACAAGGATTTGGCTGCATTTTTCCTAAAAACTTTATTCCATAATACTTTCAGTTCTAGTTTCTGGACTCATCATGCTAGCAGGAAAATGCTCCTTTGATTTTCCTGTGATACCATGACTTCTGCTGTTAACTTGAAGGGTTTTAAGGGACTGATGGTCCCTGTGTTATTTTCAGGATTCCATCTCTGTTCTCTGAGGTAAAAATCCATGTTTTACCTGATATGTAGAGAGAAAAACTATGGTGGTAGTGGGAGGATCAATAAAAACTTGCATCCCCAAGTTTGACCAGGACAACATTTCTATTGGTTCCTCTGATTGCACTGAGATTTCAACTGCTTCATCTGCCAGAGCTCTGCTTCCTTTACATTCATTAGACCTCAGAGCAAATGCTACCCTTGGAATGATTGCCATATCTTTCCCTGTAAATGGGATTGTCAGTCTCTCAACTGCTGCTTTGTTTCTGATCCAACATATACTGAAAATGTTTTCTTAACTAAACTGCAGAATTTATCTTCTCGTTTGGGGAACTTCTTTCTTGCAGCCTGTACTGAAGCATACTCCCAATCTGATGAACAATATGCTTGCCATCTTGGATGCCAAAACCAATTGCCATTTGCTGAGTTAAGGCAAGAGCAAGTAAGTAGATGACATGTTTTTCAAATACCACCTCCTTGTTTTCTGTTCGGTGCGCGTCTTCTCTTGTAAAAAAATTCTTCAAATGGAAGATAAATCTTCCTGAGGACTGAAGTCCAGACATGGGGTGAGCAGTGAGCAAGAACTTCTGACCTTTTCATATAAAAACCAGTTAATGCTGTGCTTGCAGTTAATGTCCCTGATGCCAAGAATTCATCTCCTCTTTCCGCTGACACTGGTGAGATCGTTCTGGAGTGACATGATGGATTCAGCTCAGAGCTTCATAACGTCCTCGTGGACTTTCTACCTTCAAGCAGATGATGGCAAAATTGTCATATTCCAGGTGCTTGCCTTTTTCATTGAGGTTGATGTGTCCTGGCTACTAAATGTTTAACTCTGCTCCTTCCAGTCACAAAAAAGCCTGTAGTGCACTATCAGAAGTATTTCGTTTTTGCTGGTATTAAGCTGCCTTTAGGACAGGACTGGGGGGAGGAGGAGGAATCAAACTTAGCATGTCTTAACCTTAAGTTCTGTATTAGTTCTGAAAATGTGAATTAGCAAGATCAGTGGAAGCTTGCTAGCAAGATCTCCTAACTCCTTATTTTGTTTTAGTCAAAGCCAGAAGTACAGTATGTTCCACAGCTTGATCAGGAAACTGGAGATACAAGAGGATCCTTGCCTCTGAGTAAAGCAGCCTGTAAGTTGTTCTTTGTACTTTGGAAGAGCAAATGCAAATGTTCCTGGTTGTGCATAAAAAAAACCACAAAACAACCCAACACCAAAACCGAAGTTGCAGGTGGCTCATGAAAGCAAATCTTTAGAAAGCTGAAATATAATTGTCATGTAGCCTGCACTGTGTTCACTTGGCAAAGTCTGTGTAGAAACCAAGCTCTGCTGGAAATAGAAACGTGCAAGTGTTGTGGTTTAGGCCCAGTGCTTAACTGAGCACCACGATGCCCCAAAAAGGGCCAGTCAAAAGAAGGACTGGGAGGGCTTCTCACTACTTAAACAGGTCACAGGCAAAAGACAGACTCATCATAAGGAATAAAAACAAAACAATTTTAATTTGTTACCAACATCAGAGCAGAGCAATGGGAGATACAACCAGATCTTAAAGTCGGAACACCTTCCCCCCACCCCTCCCTTCTGCCCGGGCTCAGCTTTTGTTCCCTGTTTCTTCACATTCCCCGTCCCCATTTGCCTTGAGGTGCAGGGGGATGGCAGTGGGGGTTGCAGTCGGTTTTCACACCATGTGCTCCTCAGGAGTAGGAAAACTCAGCCCCGCGTCTCTCTCTGCTTCCACATGGCCCCCCCGTTTCCACAGGGGAGAAAGTCCTCAAAAGTCCAGTCTGGGTCTGCCCACAGCTGCAGTTTCCCTCACACACGAACTGCTCCAGCACTCACTGCCCAGAGTCACGGCTTCTTCAGGGGCAGCCACTGCTCAAGTGGCTCTACGGGCTGCAGGCAGTTGACCTGGCTCTCACCACGGGTTGCAAAAGGGGAACCTGGGCTCGGCCTCCTCCTCCTCCTCCCTCTCCTTTCTTTCCTTCAAACTGACCTTGGTGTTCTTCAGAATGGTTCTCCCTGGGCCCCACTTCTTTCTCCACTGCAGGTCTCTTCTGATGGTTCTGGAATTCCCGGCTCTCTCTCTCTTTTTTTCTGGGATGAGCTGCAGCGGGGCTAAAGCTTAAGTTGTGGTCGGGGCCGGGCAGGGCCGGGGCCCCGCCACCCGCACCGGGGGCTGCGCTGGTCAGAGCTGGTGCCAGAGAGAGAGGGGTATGCCCTGCACCCCCCCTTAAATGCATGAATTCGCAGGGGCACTGATTGGCTTGGCCCTGGTCAGAGGTGGGGCTGACAAAGGAAAAGGGGGAGCTGTTCAGGTAGCTTCTTAAAGGTAGCTTCCATAACCCTTCCCCCGTTACCAAAGACACAACCAGGGGGCTGCGCTGGTCAGAGCTGGTGCCAGAGAGAGAGGGGTATGCCCTGCACCCCCCCTTAAATGCATGAATTCGCAGGGGCACTGATTGGCTTGGCCCTGGTCAGAGGTGGGGCTGACAAAGGAAAAGGGGGAGCTGTTCAGGTAGCTTCTTAAAGGTAGCTTCCATAACCCTTCCCCCGTTACCAAAGACACAACCAAAAACCCCTCAGAAAACCCAGTACAGCAAGCTAGGGCCATTTTAAGAGCTTCCTTTTGTACTTTCTGTAAAGACAAACTGGGGGGTGTTTGGGTCTTCTCTGCTATTGCTTTCCTGACCGCTGTTTCTGCTGCTGTATTTCAGCAGACCTACGTCCAGGAAGTTCGCAGACATACCGAGGACTTTTTGAAGAGCGAGGAAATGAGAGCTTTTTCAAGTGTCTTTCCATGTATGTATATTCTGGAATGTCTGTACCTGGTAAGGAGTATAATAGCCTTTCCTCTGTGTGTGTGTGTGTGTGTATTGGGACACTGTTGCAAAAAATCACCATGTGCCACAAGTCTGTTAGGTTCAGGATGCAGAGCAGTTGGAATTGCCTGACTTACTGCTACTTTTCCATGCTGGGCCCATGTTACTTGCAGGTGATTCTGTCAGCTTTGATTCTTTGCATTTCAGTTGAATGTAATATTGATAATTTCTTACGCTGTTGTTTGAGTGTTCAGTGAGCTGTTTGATCAAGAATGTGTTTTGCCTGTTCTTTAACTCTGGATATGTTTCAGGTAAAACACTTTTATATTTTGCTCTGGGATTGTCTGATATGAAAGACACTGCTGTGTCCCATTTCCAGGCTGAAAGAAGCCGGTGTATCTTTATTAAAGCTTAGCTGAAGATCAGCATATTGGTGGTTCTCTCCCATACTCTGATTACTTTCTCCTCAAAAGTTTACATGTGAAGGTTCAGTGTATTGCACCCCAAATGTGTAACAGAAAAACCTGTTTTTAAAATGGTAAGTAGGAGGATGCTTAGGGCCAAATAAATAGCATCTGGCTAGTCCTTTGTGTCTTTCAAGTCAGATACTAAATAGGTATCAGCTACTAAATAGGTATTAGAGTTCCCAGTAGTCTGAGGCAAGACTGTGTAGCTGTGAGAGCTAGAGAACAATGAATCAGCAGGGAATGCAGTCAAAATTGAGCCAAACATTTGAGAGGCTCCATTGTCTTGTATTCAGTGTATGAAATGTGGTAACATTCTTTTCATTTCAGAAATTCCGGTTGGATTTTAACCACTACGCTCGTCCTTTCGGTGCTGGTGCTGCTCTGGATTTTTTGCGCGACTGTAGCTACAGCCGTAGAGCAGTATGTTCCATCTGAGGTAACTCTGTTATAACCCACAATATTTTGAATTTATTCCTTATATTACTTTTATGGTACAGCTGCCTAGAGACTAAGAAATGTTTAAGGGGGAGGTTCAACTCGAGTGTTTGTTTTGTTTCAGGGTTTATTTTGTGGATGTGGTTAGAAAACCAGTGTTGTTATTTAATCACAGAATCCCAGAACGTGAGGGATTGGAAGGGACCTCCAAAGCTCATCCAGTCCAATCCCCCTGCCGGAGCAGGAACACCCAGATGAGGTTACACAGGAAGGCGTCCAGGCGGGTTTTGAATGTCTGCAGAGAAGGAGACTCCACAACCTCTCTGGGCAGCCTGGGCCATGCTCTGTCACCCTCACTGAGAAGAAGTTTCTTCTCCAATTGAAGTGGAACCTCCTGTGTTCCAGTTTGTGTCCGTTACCCCTTGTCCTCTCATTGTTTGTCACCAAGAAGAGCCTGGCTCCATCCTCGTGACACTCACCCTTTAAATATTTATAACCATGAATGAGGTCTCCCCTCAGTCTCCTCTTCTGCAAACTAAAGAGCCCCAGCTCCCTCAGCTGCTCCTCAGAAGGGAGATGCTCCACTCCCTTGATCATCTTTGTAGCCCTACGCTGGACTCTCTCCAGCAGTTCCTGTCCTTCTTGAACTGAGGGGCCCAGAACTGGACACAATATTCCAGATGCGGTCTCACCAGGGCAGAGTAGAGGGGCAGGAGAACCTCTCTGCCCTACAACCACCCCTCCTGATACACCCCAGGATGGCATTGGCCTTCTTGGCCACAAGGGCACAGTGCTGGCTCATGGTCATCCTGCTGGCCACCAGGACCCCCAGGTCCCTTTCCCCTACACTGCTCTCCAACAGGTCATTTAAATGTTGATTTTATAGCTGAACAATTCTTGCTGATTCTTCTGGCTGATAGGTGCTCTGAGCCTTACTCAAGCAGCCCGGATACAACGTCTTTTGGTTTGTAGCACTTCCCTCTCTGCATCCTCCAGGTTACTCCTAACAAATGGAGGCTGCTTCTGATTTCTTTGTGAATAAAGCTGTGTAAATGGAACCCAGCATGGATTTAATCCAGGGTAATAGTGAGAACATGTATTATCTGTGAGCACAGAGTCTGATCAGAGGGAAACCAGCTGAGCTGGCATCCCTGTGCCCAGAGAGATCCCCACACTTCTGAAATCTCAGATGTTACAGAAAGCCTGGACTGACTTGTGTTGAGGGGCTGCAGACATCAGAGCCAGAAGTGTAGTTGCACAATGAAATGTGTTTTATTCACTGTATGGAGAGTCTTTGTCTTAAAGTAAATTCTTTAAATATTACAGAAGCTGAGCATCTATGGAGATCTGGAATACATGAACGAACAGAAACTGAACAGATACCCATCCTCTGCACTTGTTGTGGTTCGATGCAAGACTGAGGAACATGAGGAAGCAGGACCTCTTCCTACAAAAGTCAATCTGGATCAATCAGCAATTTAAGTTTCCACTGGATCCGATAGACTTAACTCGAACAGAGCTAGCAACCCCTGATTGTTTGTGGTGGTTCTTCAGATAAGAAGTCAGTCTTTAAATACAAATAACTTTACAGAATCAACAAATGTCATGGGATTTTGTTTTCAACTGGTAGTGAAGATTCAAACATCTTGAATTTATGTTTGTTTCCAGACATAATCACTTCTCACTGGTGTTTGCTATGTGTCTTTCCGCTTACAAAAGCTGTAAGCGTGCTTTCCATGCTTCTGCCATGACACTTCCAAATTTATTTGTGTGTTCTAGGATGTAATGTGTACATTCAGAGTTAGCTTTGTAAAGGTACAAGAAATTTTAAGTAGGCAGGAGAAGATGCCTGTTTAGTGTTGCACTTTCTGTTGTAGTTAAGAGAAAATATTATTAAATTACCTGCTGAATTTTTGTACTTGTTGATGTCCATGCACAAACAGCCCTGTCTCCAAAAATAGAAATCTATTTTTTCTACAGTGTGACAGTATCCAAGATAGAAAGCGTTTGCGAGGTACTGTAGGTTAGAACCCTGTTTGTGAAAGATGGAAACTGTTCAAGCTTATGGCCATAGCCCTTCACACACAGAACACAACGTGGTCAATTATTTTAGCCTTTAAGTCTTAAATTGCTTGTAAAGTTAGCACATGTGTTTTCTGAAGAAATTCTACTTTCTGTTCTTGATTAACTATTCTAGCCTTGTAACTTCATTTACAGAAACAAGTTGATTCCTGAGAAATGAGAACAGCCAAATAAAATCGACTGTCTAGAAAACGTTGACTGCATAGCTTTTTGCAGCAGTTAAATTATTGACGTGTTCAGTGTGAGAGCCTGTCTGTAGCGTTCCTCTCGTGGGCAACGTGACCTGATTTTGCTGTATGATTCACTAGCACAACAACAACTAACGATGTCCCTCACATTTCTAATATTTCTTGTGGCTCTTTCCTTTGAGGAGATTCCTAGTTGCTGGTTCCCATAGCACTGGCAAGTCGGGGGCATATGTGATTGATTTTAAGGTCTCTGTGAGTGTTTGAATGCCGGCTAGAGCGCGTGATCTCCAACACAGCGTCGTCTTTTGTTGATGATGCAGAACTCCCTTGAAAGTTTAAACGGAAAACAAAACCAGACAACACCTCTGCAGGTTTTGAGTTCTGCTGGGAACCGTAGAGCTGGTGGAGGATGCAGTGGTGTGTTCCCTCCTGTTAAAACCGGTTCA
>NW_010169830.1:10998-21402 GCF_000695765.1 Mesitornis unicolor
GAATGTGCATTAAGTGCCCTGTACTGTGCTGCAGAAAACCCCGGCCTAGAAGCGCTCCAGCAGTTTGTTTGTCAATGAGCTTGAAGAGCATTCAGCAACGTTTGTTTGAAGCAGGCTTGCATCAAGGTGCAGAAATTGCAGTTTGAAACCTTAAATTGGTAGTACCCCTTTGTGCTGAGTTCTTCAGTGGGACAACACGGTAGTCCAGAAATTCGGGTGCTCGCAGCCATTGCCAGGTACCTTTGTGTGCAGGTGACACTACTGCAAAGAGCTCAGGTGTGCTTGTTGTGCAGATCAACGGTGCGATGTTTTTGGAACAGTGTTTACTTGCACAGGAGCAGGGGCAGGAAATCCCTCTGTCTGTGGCAGTGATTCAGCTGAGACGTGTGTTTCTGCTCGCACAGAGCGAACCTCGGCGTGCAGCCCTGCGCTGCTGCAGGATGTGAGCAGTCTCAAGTGTGCTTTGTGCAACAGACGTTCAAAAATGAGTCAGGAAATCCGTGCTCTTCTCCAGCGATTATCGCTTGTGTTCTTCGCGCTGTGGCGCTCGGGGTTGCCTTTCCAGGAGAGATTTTAGCAATCCCAGTTTTTCTAACTTAACGTGTAAATGTTTTCAATTCTGGTAAATGTTTTCCTTTGCTGTTACACAGAGTTGCAAGGTTGGAGAGTTACAGATTTGCCTGTGTCAGATGCACGCAGCACAGGCTCTGTCGTGTCAATAGCTTGATCTCACAAACCTTCCTCTTCCAAAACGTTTGACTTTGCTGCTTACGCTCCTAGGTCTGAGTTAAACAAGCGGCTTCTGCTTCCGTTTGGCATTGCATCTGCCTGCAACAAGGGGAGAAAACGCCACAGAAGTCTTACATGGTTTGATTTTTGGTCACTGCTCGATGATACTTCAGCCCAGTGATCCGTGGGGTGAAGGCAGGGATTCAGTGATGTGCTGCTGGGTCGCCCGTGGCAATCTGTCACTTGGCACCGCTGTTCCCAGAGTGAGCCAGAGCCTGGAGGGTTTGAGTGTTGTGCTTGTGAGCTCTCGTCAAGTATCTTCCTTCGGTAAAATCAGATGCTAAAATCCCAAATACAGGCTGCAGTAGCTGAACTGTTTGTCAAGATTTCTAAAGTAAATGGAGTCTTGAAGCTGTCTTGGTGTTTGACTTTGCAGAATGGCTTGTCCTTCTCATTTTTTTGTTAAATGTTTGACTTCCTGACATCTTCATTTTTCAGAGGCTGCAGTTTGGGTTTGATCTCTGCCCAAGACCACCGTTTAAATGAAGAGCCTTAAATTATTGAAACTGTGGGAGGAAAGCATTTTATATTCTCTTTAGGCATGCATTCAAGTGAACTTTTATCAGATTTTAGATAAAATCGTCTTGACAGAAGTGAGGCAGCCCCCTCAAGTGTGTGCAGTTCGTTACTGGCAGAAAGCTGTGGTACATTTAGGGGGACTCGGGGATTTTTTTTAGCTGCTAGAATTAACAACAGCCTCCTATCATACTGAACATCTTCATCTGTGTTCCCTCTTCAGCTCCTCTGATCTTTGGCAAAGGTCTTTTTTTATTTTAATTTTGTTTTTATTTCAGAAGGCCTTGCTTATGTTTGTTACTCAAACTCCCTTTTTCTGAACTAGCGGCCTTTGCTGTGGGGTAACTGCTCTAAAACCCAACGGCCTGGTTGGCTACAGCTGAGCTGAATAACCCTGGCGTAGGAAAGGGGGTGGTACACGTCAGGTCTTACAGACGTTTGCCTCTACGAGTGGTTTCACTCCACACTTCAGATGTGTTCATCAGGGATTGTTTCATGGGGTGTGGACAGCTTGCGTGCTGGCCTGGCTCCTACAAGGAACTCTTGGCAAACTCAGTCACCTAACAAGCTTTTTGAAGGCTCAAAATAGCCCTTCTGTATCCAGGCCAATTAGAATCTTAAACTTCCTTTTTAAAGATATATCCAGAATTTAAGATGCACGAGTATTAACCTTTAGCCTGTCATTCTCCCGTGTTGCAGCGGGTGCCCAGGCTTGTAGGCTGTTTGCTCCTTGGGGTTTGGTGTTTTCACCCCGAATCCCCCTCAGAACACGGGAGCTGTCTAGCACCAAGTTTACCAGTGATGTCTTCCTGTGAGAAACTTCTCCTTTGGACAAATCGGCTCTGAAAGCTCCAAATTGAATCCTCTGGACCCTGCTGCAAGCAAACTCCTTATGCCAGCACTTTTTTTCTCCCCTCTGCCCCATGGCAAAGCAGCCTGCTTGTGGCATTTTATTCTTGAAGCCACAAAACTCCCCAGCGTGTCCAGCGCTGAAGCCTGCAGCCAGTTTAGGAGGCTGCAATCTGTGTTAGCTACGGGCTGAGCCACTGAGCCTTTCTGCAGGCCTGGAAATTCAAGTGTGCGAGTAAAAGAGAGGATCCTGGAGGATTTGCTGTGCCTGTGCTCATTGCCCAAGCAGGGAAGCTGTTCCAGATGCAGGTATCCTGCACCGCTCTGCTGGGACCTGATCACCTTGCAGAGGTTTGGGTAAGGTCTGTGTCAGCTCTGTCTTGGGGAGAGGGTGGAGAGAAAGGAGACTTGTGTGAAGACGATGAGACTTTTGACTCCTCTTCGGATGGCTTTCTTCCCCTCAAGCTTTCATCATGGAGCTGGGTTCTTCCTGACTGGCACCAGGGTAAATGCGGTTGGCAGCAGCTGGAGGTGAGCGTTCCTCTGCTGAGCCGGTGTCAGGAGCGGGGTTCTGAGCACCCAAAATCTCCCCGTCCTTTATGATTTGTCTTAACGCTTCGTCACGAAACCAAGATGAAGCCAGGAGGAATGAGAAGCAAACTGGAAACCCTGCTTCTGACCGGAGCACAGCCTCGGCGCTGACTCCTCCGTCCTCTCCTGCTCCGTGCCCAGTCAGCAGCACCCTCCTCGCTCTCCTGCCTCTGTTGGGGTTTGTATCCTGGAAACGTCGCTCCTGTCGGGTGCAGAAAGCTCCTCCGGTCCTTTGCGCTGCTGTGCGGGCTGCAGCTCTGGGAGGCATGAACAAAACTCACCCGCAGGTACAGTCGTTCTCTTTGGGGAAATCTTAGGTGCAGCTGTTTCCTAAAGCACGTGTGCTCTCGGTAACGTTGTTTGTCTGACCTCTTTATCACTGGTTTCTGTGAGATTTGGACTTGTTTCTACTTAACCCAGTTTGATATAAAAGGAAAGTGTTGATAGAAGGCACTGGACTTGCATTAGTGTTTGATTTACAAATGGGCGACTGGAATTTAAAAGGTGATCTGAGCGATCGCGTTGTGAATTAAATCTGGGCCACGTTTCCACTGAGGATTTTTGCTTAGAAGTAAAAATAGTGCAGTAGTTACATATTCCTGGGTAAGGTGGTACGAGACCTAGGAAGGCATAACCTTGTGTGGTTACTGCGTGCTGCTTCTGTAAACAGCCTTTCTTATTCCTTCCCTTCCAGATAAATGGTAATGTGGCCACCTTTGAGTCAACAAAGTCCTTCTCTGAAGAAAGAGGTAACAAATAAAACGCAGAGCTTAACATTTTTTATTATTAAAGTATAAATCAATTGAAACTGGCTATGTAATATAAAATACGACCGGTGTTTATGGTCTGTTAAGACGGATTTTGTTTTTCCCCTGCCTCTGTGTGAAACATCCAGCCTGTAAAATTAATAAACTGAAGCTGTTCTTTGTTGGCCAGGAGTTGGCAGTCGTACGGTGTAGTAGCATGATAAGTAATAGCCAAACTTCAGCAAATTTTGTCCATATTAAGAAGGAAAAAGTAAGAACAAACTATCGACAGCAAACCTGTAGGTCAAGTTGCAGCAGCATTTCACCATCGCCATTGTTTCAGACTCGTGTCTGTTTGCAACCGTTGTGCTTGCTGGTTGAAGGTCTTGTCGTGTAGACACACACGCAGGCTGTAATTCACCCGTTTCCTTTCAAGCTGAGATGTTCTGTGTTTGCTGCCCTCTCAAGCATGGCACAGGGGGTGGTTCCTGCAGCCAGGATCCCAAGGCCGTGCCTTCGCTGGGTTTGTGCAGCACCACAACTGAGTAAACACGGAGCGCAGCTGAGACCAACGCTAAAGCTCTTTAGGTCCAGAAATGCAGAAATCCAGTTAGACACGCGGGGTTGTCTTGAGTGATCATTTCTGTGTTTCTCGGATTTAATGTTTGTTCTGGTGGTCTGGAAATGCAAAGGAATGCGGTGTTGGTTTAGGGACAAAGCACAGGTGCTGCAGGGAGCCGGGCCAAGGGCAGCTGATGGGCATTGCTCTTACCTGTGCTGCTGCCATTGTGCTGCAGTGGCTGCGGGTTTGGCATTTTGCTTCCAGGTTTGGCTTGATTTCCGTATGTGGCTTTCAGAAAGTTGGACTCCTTGGAAGGTTGCTGCCCTTTGTACCCTGCAGATGTCTTTGGGGAGGGAAAGGGCTGCTCTTTGGCCAGTTCTCTCTCTTTTGGGCTAATTCACAGAATCCCAGACCGTCAGGGATTGGAAGGGCCCTCCAAAGCTCACCCAGTCCAATCCCCCTGCCGGAGCAGGAACACCCAGATGAGGTTGCACAGGAAGGCGTCCAGGCGGGGTTTGAATGTCTGCAGAGAAGGAGACTCCACAACCTCTCTGGGCAGCCTGGGCCAGGGCTCTGTCACCCTCACTGAGAAGAAGTTTCTTCTCCAATTGAAGTGGAACCTCCTGTGTTCCAGTTTGTGCCCGTTACCCCTTGTCCTATCATTGTTTGTCACCGAGAAGAGCCTGGCTCCATCCTCGTGACACTCGCCCTTTAAATATTTATAACCATGAATGAGGTCTCCCCTCAGTCTCCTCTTCTGCAAACTAAAGAGCCCCAGCTCCCTCAGCCGCTCCTCAGAAGGGAGATGCTCCACTCCCTCCATCATCTTTGTAGCCCTACGCTGGACTCTCTCCAGCAGTTCCTGTCCTTCTTGAACTGAGGGCCCAGAACTGGACACAATATTCCAGATGCGGTCTCACCAGGGCAGAGTAGAGGGGCAGGAGAACCTCTCTGCCCTACAACCACCCCCCTCCTGATGCCCCCCAGGAGGGCATTGGCCTTCTTGTCCACAAGGGCACAGTGCTGGCTCATGGTCATCCTGCTGGCCACCAGGACCCCCAGGTAATTCAGCCTCACTCTGTGGGAGGATTAAAGACTGATTGTCCTGGTTGGGGCAGAATGCCTGAAGCACTGTAACATGAAATTCTGTCTGCTGGGGAGCTTTGCCGTGGGCTCTGGGAGGGCACCTTTCCCTGTCTTACACCGACCTGCCTTGTGTTTTGGCTGCTCTGCCGATGGCAAGGCCACTGCTGTTCTGTGAGGCCGGGCAGGGCCTTGGCCTTTTCCACCCTCCCACGTCGAGTGCACTGGGTGAGCTCCGACAGAGTCGCAGGGTTTGTGCCATTCAGTCCCAGCGCCCGCTCTGTAACAGCAGCACGGGCTCCTCCACGCTCCAAGCTATGGAATTCCCTATGAGGACGTCTTTGACCTCAGCATTTGGCTATTAAAATACAGCTATCAAACCCCAAACCCCAGCAGCCACCTGCCAGGCCTGCATGCAGAGCCCTCCCAAAACATTCCCCTCGTGACTCTACGCCATTCCCCCCCAGACCACCCTGACCCCCTTCCCCAGCCCCCCACCTCTTGTTTTTCCCTCCCAACAGGCCGCTGCCAGCCCTGCTGCGCCCCTGCGGGCTGCACACGGAGACACGGCTGCATCTCTGCTGTGGCGCTGCTCGTCCTCGTGGCTGCTGTGGCCTTGGCAGTGGCACTGGGACTCCTGCTGCGGGCACCAGGTTGGTCTACCTGAGAGTTGATGGGTTTTTTGATGAGGGTGGCAGAAAATGGTGTGTGAGAAGAGCCTTCGTGTCCCGTGCGAAGCAGCACTTCCCGGTGCAGACCAGGGGGGAGGAAGGGCACCGGTGGAGCGATGCAGGGTTGTGCTGGCCTTGCACAGCCCGAGTTGCCACAGGCCATCCCTCTGCTCCGGTCCATAGAGCTGTGGTAACTCGGGATACCATGGCCATGCTTCAGACTACCAGGGTGGTCTTCAGACTCTGCCTTGAACCTACCAGAAATCACAGAATCCCAGTTAGGGATTGGAAGGGACCTCCAAAGCTCATCCAGTCCAATCCCCCTGCCGGAGCAGGAACACCCAGATGAGGTTACACAGGAAGGCGTCCAGGCGGGTTTTGAATGTCTGCAGAGAAGGAGACTCCACAACCTCTCTGGGCAGCCTGGGCCAGGGCTCTGTCACCCTCACTGAGAAGAAGTTTCTTCTCCAATTGAAGTGGAACCTCCTGTGTTCCAGTTTGTGTCCGTTACCCCTTGTCCTATCATTGTTTGTCACCGAGAAGAGCCTGGCTCCATCCTCGTGACACTCACCCTTTTAAATTAATCCTGGTTATTTCCAGAACAACAAATGAATTTCACAAATCCCCCTTTCTTCCCCTTGATCTGTTCCTTATACCATCAAAATGTTGGAGAATAAAGGATTTCTGGCTTTCCCTTCAGCGAGCCGCTTCTGCGCAGCCTCCAATAACCGGACCGGCTTCTTGTGCGATGACAGAGCGACCTGCATCCTGGCCAGCCAGGTCTGCGATGGAGTCGGCCACTGCACGGGTGGAGAGGATGAGCTGGAGGAGCTCTGTGGTGAGTGGCTTTGTTGTGACCATTCTCCACACACTGGTCCTTCCTGCTGGGAGACAGAGCAGCTGGTGTCCATCTGGTCCTGCTCCGTGCTCCTCATGGCATACGAGAGCAGATAAACCTGGTAGGTCCAGTTACCCTGGAAAAAAAACTCATTCAAGCAAAAGCCTGGAGCACCCAGACTTTGCTTCCAGCTCAGCCACAAGCATCCCTTGCCCTCTCCAACTGCAGCTTCCCCGTCTGCGGCATCGTTTGTGTCCCAGCGCCGCTGGGACCGAGCCACCTCCTCTGACAGCAGCATTTGGTAGCATTTGGTGCCTCTGTGCCCAGTGGAGCTGAGCGTGTGTCCTGTGTGTCCTGTGCCCTCGCAGGTGACTTGCCCCGCAGCCTTCCGGGATTCCTGGTTTTCCGCTGCAGTGACCCCACGTACTGGGTCTACGCCGATCAGAGGTGTAACGGGATGAATGACTGCGGAGACTGCTCTGACGAGATGGGGAGCTGTGAGTGTCTCTTCTGGCTGCTTGTTGGGCAAAACGTCTTTGCTGCTGCTGGGTTGAAATTGGCTGTAGAGGTGTGGTGCTCACTGGTGCTGCTGGCAGCCACCGCTAAAGCACAAATTAGCTGCGATAGGATGTGAGTATGACCCATGTGGGCTCTTAGCTGTCAGCTGTGTCAAAGCCTGGTGGGAAATGAGAGAGGAAAGGCTCTGTGCTTTGCTCCCAGCCCCAAAAGTCACTCCTCCTCTGCAGCTTGCTGGGTGTTGAGCAGTTTTTTTGGGATTTGTAGCTGCGGGCAGCAGTGATCATTCGAACTGGCCTTTGGTGGTTGATCAGGACGGGTAGGTGCCTGATCCAGGGGGACCGAGCATGCCTCAGCAGCTTCAAAGCCATCCAGATCCTTATCTCGCTAGAACTGAGCAGCAGATTTGTTCCCAAGTCACTCCCTGGGTTTTGAACCCTAGGTGAGACCTGCCTGTACAAGAGTAGCTTGTTAAAAACCCAAATTACAGCTAAATTACTGCATTACAGCCAGGTGTTCCTCTCAGCATGCCACGTCTGCCCCGAAGGTCATCACAGCGCCAGGCTCCCTGGTTGCCTCTCACAAGTAGCACCAAGCGAGTGCCCTCTTCGGTGGGTTCACAGACACAGGAGTCATCACCAGTGGCTTTTCGGCAGCTGCCAGGGGTGCAGGGGTGGCTATTCACGTAGGAAAGGAGGGGAGGGCTCAGTGCAGTAGCAGCATTGCTGTTCCCTGTTTCCCATCCCTCCCAGCGGCCGCCTGCCCCCAGTGTGGGTTGGAGTGGTGGAGCTGCAGCCCGGTGCACTACGAGTACTGCTCCTGCGTCCCCAGGAGGCTGTGCCGGGACGGCGTCCAGCACTGCCTCAGCTGGTCCGATGAGTTCATCTGCAGACCGTGAAGTCTTGGCACCCAGCAGCACTGGAGACCTCAGGGTGCTTCCTGCGTTGTCACCTCCGAGCCTTGGTGTCCTCCAGGTTGGGCGCAGCCGTGGGGCTGGGATGTGTTTACATTGAAAAGAGAAATACAAAAAAAGGCCGCAGCCTTGGAGCAGAAAGCTACAGAAAAGCAAGCGCTGCTCCTAGGGCGCAGTGGGGTAACACGGCATCTGCTCATTGCTGCTTTCGTTCCTCTGCCAGCAGAGCAGGATCAGGCGGGCGAACCTGCAAAGCAGTCCCCAAGATACAGCTACAGGCTGAAATTTAAGACAGATGTGGTCTTTCTCTGGTCCTTTGAAAATTTTATCTGTGTCTAAAACATCTTCTCTGAGGAAAAACCCACATTTACAACGAGCACACTTGATTTTCTAGGCCCAAAATAAACAACAGATGATCTTCTTCCTACCACCATCCCAGGGCATAGATCTTTAAAAATACCCCCCCCTCGCTCGTTTCCTCTCTGTGCTGTGGTCTGCAGCTCAGCGCATCACCGTGATTTGTGTCAACAGTGGATGTGTCTTCAAATTTGTCACCGGGATACAGCTGTAGGTCTGAGACATCCTTCAAAAACAGCTTTACAGTGTTCTGACTCATGCTTCACCTGCAGTGAGATGGCACAGCTCTGCATAACAGAACTGGTACTGAGGGGAGACTTTTAAAGGTACATTTAATAACCTGTCCTTCTCCACGCCTGGCTAGGATGATGGCTTGCTTTCTCTGTGCCTGTAAAACATTACTGCGGTGCTTTCGGTGCTGCAGCAAAAGAGAGGTTAGGAGTTTTCTAGGTAAATATTTCTCACTTGCAAGCTTCCAGCCTCAACCAAAGCCTGAAATAGAGACGCCCATTTTTTGCTGGAGCATCATAGAGATCTAACGCTTCAACAAGGCTGAGCAGGGGTTGGTAAATAAAGCCTGGGTTAGCGTGGTTGCTGTTGTTCCTCTTGTTACCCTATGCCAAAGTACAAGGTGCTCCTGAGGGTGACGAGGAAAGGGTTGGGGCAAGCAGCTCGTGAGCGTGGGGAGTTGGACCATTGTGCTTGCTGTGCGGGAGGCTGCCGCTCCGCTGCAGGAGAGGTCGAATGGTGGCTTGGCTGGATGGGGACGATGCTGGGATCTGGGAATTCTTATTTGATTGTGAGACATGATAAAGAAGGCAAATGCCTGGTTTCGGATGGGAAAGCTCATTGTGCCACCTTGTCTCTCCTTCAGCAGGCGGGTGGGGAAACAGGGGTAGGTTTAGGGCCCATGGAGCATAAGAAGGATGTTGAGATTCTGGAGCGTGTTCAGAGAAGAGCCACAAGGATGGGGAGGGCTCTGGAGAACAAGCCTGATGAGGAGCGGCTGAGGGAACTGGGCTTGTTTAGCCTGGAGAAGAGAAGGCTGAGGGGAGACCTCATCACCACCTACAACTGCCTCAAGGGAGCTTGTAGAGAGGTGGGTGCTGGGCTCTTCTCCCAGGTGATGGGGGATAGAACAAGGGGAAACGGCACCAAGCTGTGCCAAGGGAGGTTCAGGTCAGAGATAAGGAGGAAGTTCTTTACTGAGAGGGTCGTCAGAAGCTGGAACAGGCTGCCCAGGGAGGTGGTGGAGTCACCATCCCTGGATGTGTTTAAGGAGCGGGTAGACGAGGTACTTAAGGATATGGTTTAGGGGGTAGACAGGAACGGTTGGACGTGATGATCTCAGAGGGCTTTTCCAACCGAGCGATTCTGTGATTCTGTGATCCCTGGCTGCAAAGAAGAAACCAAACTTCCTCTCCCTTTCTGCCATCTCTCAGCTCTGTAGCTGAGCTGAACCACAAAGAAATGGGGCCAGGAATGTGATCTCTGCATCTGTGCTAACCAGTGAAGGTTTACTGGTGTTGGAGGAGTTGAACCATCCAGTACCTGCAGGGTAGAGCCCCAGGGTTGCTCTCCGGCTGACGTCCCTGTACCGGTTCGCAGTGAGTGCTCCTGGGAGGCCAGAGCTGTGATTAATGGCCCCAGGTTAGGAGAGAGGAACCAGGGACTCATCCTGCTCTGGATTTACATCTGATGAGACCAGCAAGAGACATGGGAAGCAGCAGTCCACAGGAAGCAAGACTCAAAAGGCGGCCTGGGAACAGCAAGAGTCACAGTGAGCAGTTAAGCAGGCCCTTGGCTGAACCTCTCTGTTTCAAGGTGAGTCTCCTCCGTGTTCTGGGTCAGCAGGGGCTGTGCCTTAGAGGGCAATAAATGGAGATTATGGGTTGAGGACAAGGTGGATCTAAGTCTTCCCAGGATAAAATTTACACAGCGGTGTGTTTAAAAGAGGATGTCTGCTGGTCAGC
>NW_010169830.1:21433-29190 GCF_000695765.1 Mesitornis unicolor
GGAAACATAAGAAAAGGAGTATTTGTACCAGGTAGTAGTGCTCCAAAACCCCTCTTTTCTAAAGGAGAGATGTACCGTGTTATTTTACCCATGAGCCTGCGACCTGGGCAGACCATTCACGCCAGATCACTATGTGCCTATTTTCCAGCTCCCAGCGGCAGCTCCCAGCCACATTACTGATGTGAAATGGAGCGTACGATCCTCCAGGACACAGAGAGATGAGCAGCTCTGTGCAGTGGTGGAAGGGCTAGCAAAAGCCAACTAGACCACAAGCCAGCTGCAGGAGGGGGATTATATCTGAGCGCCACAGTCGTCTTCCTCCCTGTTGAGTCGCAGTTCTGCTGAGTCACTGTTTGTGCCATTGTATTTCTCAGTGGAGGGCTGATGTACTCATCAGTGGAAGCTATTAATAGCCTTGAGTTTCTGGGGAAAAAAATCACAGAATCACACAGAATCCCAGACCGTCAGGGCTTGGAAGGGACCTCCAAAGCTCATCCAGTCCAATCCCCCTGCCGGAGCAGGAACACCCAGATGAGGTTGCACAGGAAGGCGTCCAGGCGGGTTTTGAATGTCTGCAGAGAAGGAGACTCCACAACCTCTCTGGGCAGCCTGGGCCAGGGCTCTGTCACCCTCACTGAGAAGAAGTTTCTTCTCAAATTTCAGTGGAACCATGCAAGTGTGCTTGTTTTGGTCGTGTGCAGTCCTTTTTTGAGGAAAATTCAGCAATAAAGGAACAGAGAGAGGAAGGGGTTTAGCTTTTTATGCATTTTTGAGGCAATGTTCCTTTTCTTGGCCTCTTCGTGATTTCCAAGGATGTGTTGCTGTCTTGTCACTGAATTATGGTAAACAAAGTGTGCAGGGAAGATATCCTCTAAATAAGCACTAGTAGAGGAAACCTACCTTGCCAGTAGTGAATTCCTGGCCGTAGAGGTCTGAGGGCACACGATGGTCTCAGGGCCCAGCTCAGGGGCACTGTGCACCTCAGCCAATTTTAACAGCAGCTCAGGGCAGGAATTCAATGATAATTGCACCGGCAGCACTACAGCTGTAGCCCTGGCTTCAGGCACCAACACAGAATCAGTCAGAGTATCTAGGTTTTTTGCAGGAAATATGTGTAACTTGTATGTGAATTATGAACTTCTCTGAGTAGGTGGGGAGGTATGGCTAATGCAGGCATACCAAGAATGGGTTTTACACCACAGAATGCTCTCAAATGCAGAGAATTTGCTCACAAGGGAGAGGATATTACAACTGCAGAGCCTAATCTCTACAGTAACCTAGTTTCAGCTTTCATTTCCTGGGCTAAAATGAGAGAGAAAGGACTTCTGTTTGACTTTAGAGCTCTGCAGGAACTGTTACCCAGGGGTTACTCTCTCTGCCTCCCTCCCTGGGCCCTGTGCTCATCCTCTTTGCCTCCTGCCTTTGCCAGAGCTGTGTCAGCACAGCCTTGTGCTCACAGGCTGGGCTTTCTGTTCCACCAGCACTGTTCATGTCCCAGGGCACCAGCCAAGCACAGTGCAGCTTCACTTCAGATGAGCTGCAGCGATTAGGCTTCTGTCCCTTGAGAGGAGTGAGAGCACCAGCTATTTTTTGTGACTGGTATCTACAGCAGAAGAATTAGTTAACGGTAACAACAAAAACTTTATTTGAAAAAATTACTATGTATTGAAAATATACAGTAGTATCATCAACCTCGTCCTTGACTTTGTCCCTCCCCAAGCACATCACAGCAACCAGATTGAACAGCACTGGTCTCCTTTGTTACTCCCTCTCAGGATGCCTGAATTCTGTCATCGGCAAGAAAACAACGAACAAAAGACCCATTTCTTGGTGACTCAGTAGGTATTTAACAAATCCCAGTCCTCCACAGTGAGGCACAGATGCTTCTGTTTGGAAGTCCTTTCTGTCTCTTGTTCAGCCAAAGGCCTTTTTTTGTTGTTCTTTAATTCGCGGCTGCCCGCAACCTCCTTTTTCAAAGGTAAATGGCAACTCTGAACTTTTTCCTTGTAAAACTGCAGGTTTCCAGACGCTGTTGTTTCTGTCTCCACCAGCTTGTGTTTGACTGCTGCCTCTATTCTGCGTGTCTTGCCATCTACAGAGAAAAAAAATCAAGTTTAGATTTTGGGAAACACAGAGTTATACTGTAAAATGCACACTAGTGCTGCAAAGAGTTCTGGCCAAGCCAGCCTGGAACACTGACTGCTTTGCTGAGATGTGCACAGGGAAAAATAACGTTTACAGTTTGGACTTAGAATTTTAAGGAGCAAACTCAGTTATTACATGTGGCCCTAAGCGTGCTGCCATGCTTTACTTTGCCAGTTATCCAGCAGCCTAACAAAGGAAAAACACTTAACCACGCTGTAATGCAGTAACACAAATGGTTAAAATGGCACACCTGAGATGCTATTTGTACTTTTAAAAAGAAGTATGGACATGTTCCTTGTAGAAAACGCAGCAAATAAACCACGTAGTCTCTATGCGGTTACGTACAGAAGCGCAGAGCTGCTGTGTGGGATCTCAAGGTGTCTTGTGGCTTCATGGCCTCCATAACTGCCTGCTCCCACTGCAAAACTGTCTGAAAGAACATTGGAAAGAGTTAAAATCTTTATTGTAAGATTTACAGAAATGTAATTGGAAACAACTCTCTCTCTTCTTCTTTCCTCTTTGATGATTTAATACTCCCTGAGGACAATTTCTACAGAGTAAACCATTTAAAGCCCCATACCTGCTCTGCCCATCCCTCTGTTCTGCAGTTACTATGATCAAATTCTTTCAGAGGCACTTTGGAGTGAACCAGGCCCATTTGCGTCTGGATCCGCTTAATTACGGCATTAACATCCTGGTGAAAAGGGAAATAAAGGAGTCAGAGGGGAAGAACACTTGATCACACTTCTCCAGGAAACTGAGACACGTGCTTTACCTTGAGACCTGTCCCAGAAATGTCCAAACAATTCAATTTCCTGAAAGAAAGAAGGTATCCAATTCCCACATCTGTGATTTTAGGGTTACCTGTAAGGCCAAGTAAAGTTCATTAAGTTGCAGGATGTGAAGAAAGATCATCAGAATACCAAGAAACTACTTGTTCCAAAAGCTCACAGGGGACCAAGGGGGCTTTGGCCTTTATTTGTGTTATGCTTCATGTTTTGAAAGGGAGTCAAAACTGACTTTTCCCCTTCTAATGTTCAAAATATGAGTCATTATAATACTAATTCTCAAACTATTAGAAATATTTATGTAAGTAGCAAATGGCTGAGACTACAGCTATGACCTGTGCCTTCTGAAAAGCTGTTGGTGAAATTCGGGGTTAAGTACTTGGCCCATGGGAATCATCCAATTAATTTTATGCCTTCAATATTAAGGAGGATAAATACTTTATCAGAAATGATCCAGGTTGCTTCTAATATTAAACCATGAAGTACTTACAAGACAAGTCTAACACCAGAAGATTCTCAAGTCCCTTTTTCAACACACGTACTGGTGCTGTCATTCTGCGAAGGCCTGCATCCGATAAAGAGTTGTCCTTCAGGAGAAGCCGTTTTACGCTGGGAGAAGAGACACAAATGCACAGTTTGTAGTAATTATTTTAGACAGTTATATAAAATGGCCTAAAACTCCGTGTCTAGAGGCTGAGGTCTTCCTGTGCCAATTTGGTTAAAAATTTGGCTGATAAAGATGCCTCTTAAAAAAAGGGGGGAAAAAAAGTGTAAAACTGTTCCAAATACTTAAGATACAGTTTTTACCTGGCCAGTTGAAATTATAAAAAGTTAATTTCAAAAATACAGACAGTAAATTATCTTGCATATTTTGCAGGACCTTTCATGATTCAGTATGTGCTCTGGATCGTGTTTTGTGTACAATAAATCCTGTATTTTGCTTACCTCAAAAACAGGTTTTATGAACAACCAAAATCTTCAAACTTACACACTGCTGCCTGTTAAACTTCCCTTTAAAGTCACAGCCTGATTCTTTGAACTGCTTAGTGATAGCAAAAGAAAGTGTCATTTGTAGCTATGTGACAAGAAATTGGTACCTAGACAGAGCCTCTTTGGTGAGATGTTCCAGCAGCTCATGTTCATCTCCAAGTTTACAACAGGAGAGATCCAAACATGTCAACTCCCGGAAAGACTTAATTTCTTCAAGCTTTTCAGAGATAACCAGGTACCTGCAAAGAAGGGGGGGTGGGGGGGAAGCTATCAGTGTTCAAGCACAGCATCGATATCCTCAGGTGTCACAAGCACAGTGCAGTCATTTCTTGTAAGTACTTGTGTGAAAACTGACAGAAATTAGCCAGCTGTCCTAAGCGCCTTTTCATCTGCAGTCTGCACACAACATGTCTGAGTTACACAGAATCCCAGAACGTGAGGGATTGGAAGGGACCTCCAAAGCTCATCCAGTCCAATCCCCCTGCCGGAGCAGGAACACCCAGATGAGGTTACACAGGAAGGCGTCCAGGCGGGTTTTGAATGTCTGCAGAGAAGGAGACTCCACAACCTCTCTGGGCAGCCTGGGCCAGGGCTCTGTCACCCTCACTGAGAAGAAGTTTCTTCTCCAATTGAAGTGGAACCTCCTGTGTTCCAGTTTGTGTCCGTTACCCCTTGTCCTATCATTGTTTGTCACCGAGAAGAGCCTGGCTCCGTCCTCGTGACACTCACCCTTTAAATATTTATAAACATGAATGAGGTCTCCCCTCAGTCTCCTCTTCTGCAAACTAAAGAGCCCCAGCTCCCTCAGCCGCTCCTCAGAAGGGAGATGCTCCACTCCCTTGATCATCTTTGTAGCCCTGTGCTGGACACTCTCCAGCAGTTCCCAGTCTTCCTGAACAAATGTCATGGTCTTGCTTTGATTAAAAATATTGGGCTAACAATTAAGACTTCAACTTGCAAACATCACAATTAGAGACTACTTTACAGTTATGGTATTGTTTCAGAATAATGCAAAACATATATTCCAGTTTACCATAAATCAGCTTCACCAACTGTTCTTTCTCAGTATCTAGGAAGCGTGTAGACAAACCTACATCCATCCAGGTTTAAAAACTACTTCAGATGTATCAGGATAGCTTGTCAAGTTTCAAAATTTTACTGTTTATATATGTAAATAAATGACTTCACTAGATGTGTAAGTCCTACAGGATACCTGTCAGACTTTAACTAGAGCCCAGGCGCTAGTTACTCAGTGAGTTATTGTGGGGTTTTCTGGGTTTTTTTTTCTCTGTGTTGGTTCCCTGATCTGATTCACTCTGCAGCCATGCAAACATCTGTGCTGGAACTATTCAGTAGGAGGTTCAGAGATGGGAACCAACCACTAAAGAATGGCATGTACGAATATGCAGTAGTAAGCACGGCAGTCACTGCCTCACCAATCTTCCCTGCATTTACCTCTTATTGTCCCCATGGCAAGACAAACCCCAAATTCACTCATATCTCCTGAATTTACCTTATATTCCCCAGGGCAAGACAAACCCTGAGGTCAGCATCTTCACTGCTGAAATAAGGGGTGCTTTACTAATTTTAGCCCTCCAAGAACACCTCCTTGGCCATGCAAAGAGGGACTTTAATATCCTCTCACTGCAGGTACCCCTATCAAACTGCCCCACCAAAGCCCTTTGCCATGCACTCCAGCTATGTGGAGGGCAGCACATATAGTCAGGGCTCAAGCCAACTCCTGAGAGATACCACTAGCTTGGCAGGGGGTGTGAAGAGAAAGAAGAATTTCTTTTAGAAATAAGATTCATCAGAAAATGTCTTAATATCTTACTCCCTGGATTTCAAAGACTCGATACTTAACTCAGCTTTCTGTGCTGGCAAAAGATGCCAGAGGTAACTTTATTTCTGAATTAGTCCCATAAAAAGTATCTGTACTAGAGATAAAAAGGGAGTAGGTTTAAAGGATAAAACAAAGGATAATTGACCTCTGCTCAAACATTCCTACTGTGCTCAAAACACCCTTGGCACTTCAGATGAATGTGCCTGTACTTTGATTTTAAACTGGATAAACCATCCCTTTTTGAAGTGTACAGATGGAAGATAGGCTGGTTATATTACTGGAAAAGACTTCAGTAGGAGCAAGGCTTTAAAAACATAACCCAGTAAAATCTTGGTAAGATTCTCTTCTAGTGAAAGACAATGTGGACACTGAGAAGATGGAAAAACTGGTGAACTCCAATCAGAACCCTGTTAAAGCACGTTCAGTATGGAGAAGGGAATGGGAACCACATTAAACTAAGCTGAAACCTGCCTGACTTCAAAGCCTGTAACTTACCTACAAGACTGTATCTTCTTCTGAGTCCCCAAATGACACAGGATAGCAAGCTTATAGCACATAAAGCCAGAAAGTTTGCAAGTGTGTATTTCATCTGTACAGTCAGCTAAGTATGTTGAAATGCTTATAAACAGCAATTACAAAAACATTCCATGAAATACCT
Source organism: Mesitornis unicolor (assembly GCF_000695765.1). NCBI lineage: Eukaryota > Metazoa > Chordata > Aves > Mesitornithiformes > Mesitornithidae > Mesitornis > Mesitornis unicolor. Next base: position 27,858 of record NW_010169830.1, read on the forward strand.
GAGAAGGAATTAAAAACATAGATTGGCATAGAAATGCCAATTATTATTCTTAAAAAATAGCTGCAGGTTTAATCCTTCACATAAAATCCCCTGTTAGTTAACACGGATGTTTCCTGTTACCTGTACTATGATTTATATCTTAGAATGAAACCAGCTCCTGCACTTGTAGGAAAGGAATGGGACAAAAGGAAGCAAGCAGGAGAGTGAAATAAGGCTCAGGTAATTTCATTAAAATCAGGTGCTGTCATAAGCCAAATAGATTATTTTTATTATTTTTGAAAGAAATTATTTAAGGGAAACTCTTAAGTGTGCTAGCAAAAAAAGCATTAGCAGATGATACTTGTTACTGAACATGCTTACCTATTCCGCAAGCATAACGAACACAGCACCAAGTTGCCATATGCTTCAGTAAACTTCTGTAGAGCTCTCAGTCCCGTTACTGGTTCTGTGAACTTCTGTCTTGCTTCTGCAGCTGAAAAGAGCTTTTCAGCAATCTGCTCTGGGAAACCAATCAAGGAGTCAATGTGATCAACATTGTCAGAAATGTAAGCCAGCACTAGGCTGAAGAGAGACTTGGCCGAGTACCGGAGGTTCCCCTCCTTAGTGTATGTGAAGATGAAATGATCAGTCCTCTGCCTCCTTGCCCTATCGTCCTCCCTGTTCATACAAAGCTCCACCGAAAATCCTTTGGAAAACAGCCTAAAAGGTCTTGTTTTGGGAATGACATTCTGTATGCCGCCTGCACCCTGATTTACCACGTGCAGCTTCCCATTTTCACGCACGTATATTGGCCCAGCATCCAAATGGCTTTCCGAGTGAAGACAGTAAGACATTCCCCTCATCCAGTTCTGCAAAAAAACCAAAAACATAAGACAGGTAAAGAATAACCACAGAGTAAAACACTACTCAGGAAAGACCCCAAACCCTGGCAGCTCTCCTCAACGCCCCGAGCGCACGGTCCCGTAACCTTGCAGAGCAAGGAAGGCCAGGCTGTGTGGGACAGGAGTGTGCACTGTCTGCCACCACACCGCAAACACCAGGCAAGGGAGAACTGAACCCAATGCTGGCAGAGGGGAAGGGCCTTGGCTCTGGCAGGTCCTGACCACTCTGTGCCTGGGGCTCATCAGGGGCCTGGGGCCGGGTTCCAGTCTGGCAAGGCAGGGGCAGTGGGAAGGCGACCGGGGCTGTGTGAGAAGCTCGCCCCACAGCTTGGCCTGGCTCTGCTGCAGGGGGAGGCGAGGAGGAGGAGGGCAAATGGCCGACTGCAGCAGGGTAATGGAGCCTGCTGGAGAATCTCCCTCCCGGGGCGGGTGGGCAGGCTCCTGGTGCCCCT
>NW_010169831.1:0-464 GCF_000695765.1 Mesitornis unicolor
AAACTGGGTGAAAGGAGGCAAATATGGGGGGAAATGGGGCAAAACAAGGCCCAAATGGGGTAAAACTGGGTCGAAAGGGAACCAAACTGGGCAAAACAAGGCCAAAATGGGGCAAAACAAGGCCAAAATGGGGCTAAACTGGGTGAAACGAGGCCCAAATGGGACAAAATGGGGCTAAACAAGGCCAAAAGGGAGGAAAACTGGGCAGAACGAGGCCAAAATGGGGCTGAACAGCATCAAAATGTGAAAAAAGGGGCAAAACGAAGCCAAAAGGGAGCAAAATTGGGCAGAACGAGGCCAAAACTGGGGGAAATGAGGCCAAAATGGGGCTAAACAGGGCCATAACGGGACTAAACAAGGCCAAAAGGGGGGAAAATCGGGTGAAACAAGGCCAAAATGGGGCAAAACGAGGCTAAACAAGGCCAAAAGAGGACAAAAGAAGAGCGAAACAAAGCTAAGCAAGA
>NW_010169832.1:0-25130 GCF_000695765.1 Mesitornis unicolor
CAATCCCTAACATTCTGTGATTCTGTAATATGCAAAAACTTTAAATCATTTATGACTAATATGCCTGACTCATTTTACACTGATTTTGTATTGTTACCTGCTGGGAGTTGTGTGGTGTATCCATGCCCAACAGGTATTGTGTGACTATGGGAAGGTGTTATCAGGAATCATTACAGGTGATTCATATGCATGGAGTTAATTCCAGCGACAATGGCTGTGCATTTAGGTGGGAGCAAAAGGCCGAGTACAAGAGGGAGTGGGTTCCACACATTTCTGTGGAGGCAGTAAAAAAACAAAGCCTGTAATGAGAAGACATGATACAAAGGTGCTGGTGCTGGGATTTAGAAATCGCTGGGTACAAAGACAAATTTTACTAGACAATTGAAATATGAGAACTTGGCTTGGAGAGCAATTACTGCTTCATTTAAAGATTTTGTCTGTGCTTTGCCACACTAACCAAAGGGCTTCCTGTGATGGATTCCAGATGACTAATGAACACTGGCCTCTTGTGAAAGGCAGCTTGTGCCACTGAGTATTGCTGGTGACATCTGTTTCAAGCCCCTGTGAAGATCTGAACTAGCTCACTTCACTAGATGGTGCTGTATCCTAAAGGGCTGATCTCCACATTCTCTGGATGCAGAGACTTGCACTTAACACCGCCTAGAAGCTCCAAGGGGAACTTGAGAGTCTGGTAACAAGACTGCTGAGTAAAACTTTGCATATCTCTAATATTTGGCTAGCAGATGGTGGACAGAATGTAACATTAGCAGTTTGAATTAATGTTTCAGCCACAGAAACAAACTGAGTCAAAGAAAACAGTAAAAGAAAGGGAGTATACCCATTTCCCAAAGGGCAATATTACAGAACTATGTAAAGATAAAGCTTTATTCACTGGGAGGCTAACCTGATCAGCCAGCTCATTAAGAGTGTTCAGTCTAAAATTCCTGGGTCAAAGCTTGACAGTGTCCAAGTGTACACTACCTTCTAGGTGGAGGTTGAGTGTATGGAGGGAGTTCTGACCCAGGCACCCAGGGTGGAAAGCTATGGAGAACCATAGCAAGAAACCACACCACAGCAAGCATTGTGGTGTGTAGGCTATTTCAGTTTTGGATGCTTACAATATTGATTCCTATTTTACTGGTTTGGAGAGGACTCAAATTTACACTTCAGATAATCTCCCTCTAACATTTAATGGTCAAACATTTAATGGGTCCAAAAGTTAAAAAGGCCTACAGTTAAATGAATAGTACTTTTTAACTTCAGAAAGATAATAAATTCTACAGAAGCCTACAGTGTGCATAACATGATGTTTACAGAGAAAAGGTTGCTGTATACAAAATAGTAAGTGATGGCTATTGAAATTGCAACCTTGATAGAATTTCCTCAAGGAATGGAGTATACATATCATTATTACTTGAAAAGTTTTTAGCAATTCTTTGAATTACCTATGTCCATACACCCTATAAAAATGTGATTTGTTGATTTGAAGGCTAATTATTTATTCATCATTTATTCATAGGTGAACATTGAGATAGTAATCTGAATTACAGCAGAATTAGGGACAAAGTAGGTGAGATTATGGAAAGCTGGCACAGACAAGATCCCAAGAAATGAAATTCAGGTAAATCCATTGACCCAAGCAAAGAGGTCATAGCAACCTCTGATTTAATATCACCAGGTCAGATATGAGGAAGCTGCCTCAGAACTAGAAGGACCCCCAAAAGAGTGAACTTAGTAAAAACTCATATAGGAAGTGTCTGTTCTCATGGCTATAGAGCCAAGAGTGTGCTTGAGTCGGAAAGGGGAAAAACTTTGCTGCTACCTCATCAAGCTGCCTGCCTACTTCTCGTGTGTTAGTTCCACTTGTGTGAACAGCAGCGGTTACTAAGAGCAAACAAAGGAGGGAAACACCATATGATCACTGCAGAGTTGGGCAGGAAGAGTGTCCAGTGGTATCAGGGTAAAGGGCTGAGGTAACGTCTCCCAAGCCCTATTTAGTACAATCAATCGAAGTTTGTTTCCTATGAGTAATTCTGAGATGCATGTTCAGATCCCTTCCTAAGATGCTTGTAGCAAATGTACACTTGAATTTTGGTGCCTATAGACTTTTCTGTTTGATATTCAGAGGTAGTCACGGATGCTGCATTACCAGGCTGCTGCAGGGTAACAGTCTCCAGAGATGAAAAAGCTAAATTTATGTCATCTCTTCCTTGATGCTTTTAGGACAAAATCTGAGTTGAGGTGATTCTGGGCCATCACTTAGCACTTTCAGGCTGATAGGCTAATGATGACATGGGACTTTAAAATAATGTTTTACATAGTTATGGACTAGCATATTCAGAACTAAGATCTGCATTTACTTGAGTTGTGGTATGCCTGCCTCGTCATAAGTGCCAATGAGAATCTGATTCTCCCTCTTTGAGTGGCAGTGCATTGTTGGTTTTAAAAAACAGAACTAATACTAGAGAAAGAAGCAGCAGCAAGTATGTGCTGATTCTTATAGAGAAATTCACTTTGTGAGGTAGGCAAGGAAAACAAGATCAAGGACCAATAGAAACAAAAATGTCTTATTTGACAGTACAGTATTTGCTGTTCACATGGTATAAGGGAATCAGATGTGATGCAAAAGAATAGCTCTAAGCTGCCTGATAAAAGTCCTTAAAAAGCTATCAGGTAGCTGGAAGAGGTGAGCTAAGTTGCTCAATAACAGGAGTATAATTTGTAAAGGTGATGAAAGTTGCCCAGTGGGAGGAGAAAAAGGAAGAACTTGTACTAAGCTTACAAGAGGCAAACTACTTGCTGGAATCGATGTACCTTTCAAATAACCGACTGTACAGGAAGCAAGAGGTGCAGCAGATGTGCATGCAAGTTTATTGCTGTTGAAATTGGTGGCATTTGTCTATACCTACCACTGTGAAGAGGTAGATGTGGGCATATAGGGCTTTTATAGGCAGCTATGTGGGATCATTCTGTCATCATTTCCTTCCCATCCTTCTGCCCTTTATGTATTAGGGCTGTCTGGTAGAGCTGCTTCTGGCTTACTAATAGTGAGAGTCTTTAGACTCAGATGCCTTACTCAAATCTGCCTTTACATCTGAAACAGGATTTGTGGATTTCTAACCTTATCTAAGGGCTACCTGCTGCCTTTCAATGGAAAAGCTAGTAAGGAGATGAGAGATACGCTGTTACATTTTGATACACTATGTGTATTTTTTGCTTTACTATGAAGAAACATGTCCTGAATTAGGAAGGTACATGCTTGACTTGAAATGTGAAAAGATGGTGGAAGTGGCTTATTTAGGACACTATACAGATAGCAACATTATAAAAAAACAGCACCTACAGAGCTGGATGCACATGAAGAGGAAGGTTTGCAATGCTTTTGAAACAAAGCAGCAGATGAGTCCTTTACTGAGACAGTGACACACATTTGTAAAGTATTCCAGCACCGTTCCTGCCTCCGAGCAGTATACAAAATTTGTCATACGATGAAATGGTCTCTGAACTTGGGAACGTACAAGAACAAAGTAGCTGTATCTTGGGAACCTTTGGACAAGCAACTGATCCTCTTTTAAGATATGCTGAAAGCAGATCTGGGACAGTGTTAACGCAAGTGAATACTAAGAGAAGGAAAATGCTAAGTTTTCACTTGAAAATGGTTCTTGGCTTCCTTTCTGATCTAGTGCGTCAGTGTAGTAAGAGGAAAGGAAAAGAGTTATCAACATGAGAAAGAACTGAAAAGACTGAGAACTGTGCAACTGCCAGGTTCTTGCAGAGCTGCGTTCAAGTTTGGGGTGACAGTTGTCACTGTGTTTTGGTTGTATCATATGAAAGGTTTCAGTGCCAAATTCTGAAGATGAAGTGTAAGCTTTCAAGGTTATAATATAGAAGTAACATTTTTTTAATGTGAATGTGAATGCTCACAAACTGTTTTCTCAGTTTCTTTTTATTATTAGGGAAATATTCATAGACATATATATGAATGTCAGTTGATTTGCAGAAAATGTGTTATATGGGAGAAGTAGTCTTGTTCAGTTGATTCCCCCCCCCCAAAGAAATTGTAGGAATGTGTAATATTTGTGTGAACAATCTGTGAGATTTGACACGCCCACTCAGGCTGCATTGTTATGCACTGAGTGGGTTAACAGGTCTTTGGGGAGGGAAATGCAGCACTTTTTTATATATAGCTGCCTGAGTTTGTAAGAGGTTGCAGTTGAAACACAACAGATTCTGCAATCTGCTTATGGACTTCAGTACCTAAGGTAGCAGTTGGACACATCGAAGTTCATTAGTGACTTTCCGAAAGATGGAACTATTGCTTCAATGAGATAGTTTGCTTAAAATTCCTGTTATTTCCTTTATTTGATTAAGATATGCATTATTCCACTCTACTGAAGTAGACATCAATTGATACAGCTTATTTTGGAAAGACTTCCAGGGACCTGCGAATATTTCTTCTGAGGATGTACTAATTTTGGTTCACCAGACAAACCGCAGAGGTAAACTTGTCTCAGTTGAAAGATCTTGTCTCAAATCTCAGGAAGCTGTAGGGGTTCTTCTAATGAAGAAGCTATGCCTGAGGCTAGTTTAGAGCAATAGTAAAGAAGCCTTGCACAAAAGCCCTGTAAATGCCTTCCATTCATGAAAAGGTGAAAGTCTGAACAAGAGTTTTAGTGATGTGCATGAAAGCTTAGAACACACTAAAAATGTGGAACACTTGGCCATATGTATAAAAACCTAGAGAGAGGCCTGAGCTAAAGAGAACATCCAATTAACTGAGCAGAGAGACAGGCAAGATGGTTATATTTTCTATGGAATGTGAGAAAAGAAGTAGCAGGGATGGAGGACAGAAATGAATTCTATTTTATCTGCACTCAGCTTAAGCTGATTGCTAGGCATCTAGTAGTTAAGATTTGGTTTTGGAAAAACAGTAGTGACATGTTTTGTTTAAAACCATCATGCATTTTCTTGATCTCCTAGAGATTCTCAAGACAAACTCTAAATGAGAGGAAGTATAACCTATTCCAAGAAATAAATGAGTTCTGAAGACCTTCCCAAATCTATCCTGAAGCCAAATATGTTAATACATTTTTATTCATATTCTACTGATGCACATTTGTTGTTATAATTCTGAGCTGCTACAAAAGCTGTAGATAGAAATAATCTTGGGGAAATAGCACTATTGTTTGTATAACTCCTGAGTAGCCAAATGCATCCTTATCGTGACACCTCCTCTGTTATGCATTTGGTCCAGGAGTATGCACAGGATCAAAATAGACTCTTCTAGGAATTAACCATTGGCAACAAACAAAGGGAGAACTAAAATAACCTGGTCATGACCTCTAGTATTTTTAGATCAATGTGTTTCTGTTCAGGCCATTTCTTACTGCTTTACAGTATGAATTTTGAAACTTTTTGGCATCATTGCTTCCATTTTCCATTCTTTCTAGTTTCTCACTCACTTGCCAGAATATTTCACTCTAAGGTCAAAGTATCTGCTGATTGATATTTGTTCAAGCAGCCAACAGAAATAGCTTTAGACAATAGCCTGACCTTGGACTAGGAGATTTAGCAGCTTGGAAGCCAGCAGTAGAAAATTATGCAATGTGGAAGAGTAGTTATTTGTTGGTTATTAAGCCTTGCTTATGGAAGGATGTAGAAAAAATCTTTCTGTTCACATAGTTATTTGGTTATCTCATAATTTTCAACACTACTCTTTATTTTTCTATGTAATTATATTTTCTAGGGTATTCTTTCTAATAACGTATACCATTCTGAGCTTTTATATAAATTATTATATTATCTTGGTATATATTATTTCTAATAATACTATTTCTAATAGTGATCTATGTAATAATGTATGTCATTGTGAGCTTTTATCTCAGTACTTTAGAATTTTGTAAAGTAATGTTTAAGAACACATAATTGTTTTGCATTCTACATACATGTGGGAAAGTTATTTGTCTAGTTTCTAGACTAGCGGAACATGGGCAAGTTGGTCTTATTTCAGTTTAAGTAAAAATTGGAATAGTTTCTTTTTGGTGTAATTGTTCATGTTGCCTGATTAGATTTTATGAAAGAAAAACTGTCCAGAAAGAGGTTTATGTATCTCAGTGTATCTGTATAAATGCAGATACTGGATCATTAAATCTCTAGTAGGGCTGTCAGAAAAACTACAATATCAAAAAGTATAATGCCACTAACAAAGAGTAAATAGTTTCAAGAAGGAAAATCCCAGACTTGCAACCAGCTGCTGACAAGAATGGGTAGAGGTGCAGGTGTTTCCTGCAGAGATTCTGACTTCTTTTGGTGGTAAACCACTGATCGCCACTGATACGTAAGCCTGCAGAAATTAAGCTGGAGAGCAGAAGTAGATCTGTTAGAGCTAATATGGTTGAAGTAAGCCTTTCTTTAGCATTTTTTTCCTTAACACTTTTAAAAGCAGACCATTATTTTCAGTATTAGCTTCAAAAGGAATAGTAGTATGTGAATGCTTAATGGGACTGGAGTGCCTTTATTAAATAAACAAAATTACTCTTCCTGGTGTTTGGTCCTGTGTCTCATAATGAGTATGGCAAGTGATTTCTAGCTTTGACTGCAATAGGTTTTTCCTTTTTCTGACCCACCCTTGTTTGCTATGCATTTTAATTATTATTTCTATTTAATGCCCAGGATTTTTTTCTGGTTTGATTTTATTCAGAAATCATATTTTTACTAGAAGTTTTGGCTAGGGCTTATATTTAACCTTTAAAATACTTTAGAATTTTATAATACTTTATTAAAATATTAAATGTCAATACTGTTTTATCAGTTTGAATGAGATAATTTAATCCTTATTCCTCAGACTGAAAGATCCTCCACAAAATTGTAAACATACCTCTCTTAATCGACAGACTGAGTGAAGTTTATTAGCTGTACATCCGAACTTCCCTCTGATGCAGAGAGAACTCAGATAGAGTAGTATTCCAGGACTGAGCTGCACTCATGTGAAACTTTAGGCCGAGATCTCTTTCTTTTGAGATTAACAAAAATGAATGCATAGAAAGGGAAGCAGTACAAGATTCATACCTACATGAAATACCAAAACAATAATGGAAAGTGTAGCTTGTGTGCATTAATATACCCTTTCGTCTAGCATCAGTGTAAGCAATTAAAAAAATAATAAAACAGTATTGGCAAATAATCTGTAATGTATGTAGTCTGTTGGGAGTCTCTATTTAAGAAACAGTGACGTGATTTTTGGAAAGTTATGTGAGTGAAGAATCCTTCAATTATCTTTTTCATTTGAGATATTATACATGACACTTTGCAGGTCTATTCTCAATATTCCTATTAGAGTTTTTTAGAGAAAAAAGGCAAAAAAGCCGTAATTCTTGCAGTTTTATCATTCTGTTAAAATCTTAAACTGCCAGGCTGAAAACTCTTACAGTATCCATTTTCTAATGAACAAGAAACTTTTATTTCCCATTCTCCAAAGATTACTCTCAACCCTTGCAATTAGCCCCTTACACATACACCAATAGTACCATCCATTGCTTTGGTATGGCAATTTGTATTGCCAATTTAGAGAACACAAAAGACAATACTTTTTTATATACAACTATGTACCTTTCTGGTCAGCATACTATCAGTCTGTTCTTTATTTTTTTTTTTATTTTCATCTAAGAGATACTCTAAATAAAACTGTAATCTTTACCCTTTTCTGCCTCAGAATTTCAAATTAGAAAGATCAAACTATTGCCTTTCATCTGCATGATGGCACTTTAGGAAAAATAGAAAATGCTATCAGCACTTTACCATGTTTAATTGATGCAATAATAAAAAGTGTGTAGACCTTGGCATACAAATGTAGATGAAATTTTGGTAGCAAGTTTTGAAAATTTTGCTGTAAAGTTTTCAAGTTGGCTTTTCATTTATTAGGTATGGGTATATTAAAATGGCTATTTTTTACTCAGTGAATCTACTTTGTATACTCTGGCATATGTATTACACATAGAGAAAATGCATGGTATTTACCAGTGTAGAATGTAACTAAGCTAGATTTTATTCCTTCTTCTATATTGTTAGGAATACAGTTGCTTAATAAATTCTCCTTAAAGGAGCAAATTTTGTTACATTGTACCTGTATAAGTCCTTTTATAAGACTGGCAGAATGATTCTTTAGAGCAGATAGACATTACTTCCCTGAAATAAAGCATTATACATCCGTCTGGGTTAGCACAAAGGTAACTTAAATGCAATTTAGTAATCAGAAACATAATTACTAGGTATCAGACGTGAATAAGAAAACCCCTAAGCTAATTTGCAGATCTGAGATTATGGGTACATCTATATGAGCAATTTGGTTGTGATCAAGAGTGTACTTTTGAAGCATCCCCAGCTCCTGCACTTGTTTCATCTTACGGAGTGATGTTGAGTGTATGGGTTGAACTCCTTCTGAATGGAACTAAGCTGAAATCTGTGCTCCACAAGCACACCTGACATCCTCCAACTGGTACTGGAGATTCAGTCTCTAGGAACAGACTAGAGCAGGTTCAAAGTAAAACCCCCAAAATGTGCATTATGTGAACATTTGGTTCCTGGGACTAATTGTTTCACAGTACAGATCTGCTCCAACTGCACTGCTTTCCTTGTTAATATAGCGATAGCCCACTTTGCTAATTAGGAAACAAATTTTTTTGAAGCAATATGAAAAACAATTATGCCATTTCTGGAGAACTGCTTTTAAAAAATACCTATACTTGAAGAAAAAGCCTTATAAGACACCACTGCTACCTATACTTCTCTTTGCAGAGAGGGGAGAGAAAGTGGCTTACAAACTTTATGCCACAAGTTAAAGACGATTTCTTACTTGTTACAGAACTACATCTTCTGTCTGTCTCAAAGAGCTAAAGAGAAGATTTTCAGTGTCTCCTCAGTGCCATTAACATAGATGATAAAACTTCAGTGATTATAAATACCTAACAAAACATGTCAGCACATTGCATATGGTATTGTATCTGTTTCAAGGTTAAGGGTTACAAATAGGGCCTTTGACCCTGGTTTGTAGTTTGTCTCATGATTTAGTTAAGAAAAAAGAACCCAAGTCATTGTGCTCCACTACAAGTGTTCTCAGCTCTGGAATTGTAATGTCCTTTTCTTTAGATTTTTGGTTTATTTCCTTAAAACAACAAAAAATGCATCATGTACTTTCCTAGGAGCCTCCTTTTTTTCCAGGCAACTCTCTTCACAGGCCAACTATATGTGAATACTGTCCCTAACACAGAGGCCACGTGCCTGCACAGCTCTGTTGGTAGGCAGCAAATCATTCCCAGACTGGAGTAAGGCTGAACTTCCTTTGGAAGATTCAGTATGATGGCTCTGTTCACACTGGTTTACTACAATCATTTTCAAGGACTGAAAGAAGAGAAAGCCTACTCTTATCCGTACTGCAGACTGTATGGTTCTTCCAGAGAAGCCATAATAATTTCCTTTAAACACACATTAAGCAGCATGTCTGAGCATAATGTCTATCACACTGTAATACTTCTTCCTGTTCTTTAGATATCCCACCTAGCTGCCACTCAGCAACAGGCTCACTCCAAAGTATGTGCTTCTCCTCTGTGACTTCTCAGCACCTATATAATCTATAATTCACAACAGCCTGATAGTTCAGGGAGAGTAAATACCAGGGTGTTTTCAGGGAAGTGTAAGAAGAGGAAATGAACTGACCGGTATCATAATGCCAAATCCCAATTTCAGTGAGAGGTCAGATGACTCTGTCCTGATCTGATGTCAGATGCAGCATCTGAGCCAGCTCTCGACAGGCTCAGCCACTTGGCATAGCACTGTGCTGTGTGGAAATACCAAAACAATGTAATAACAGCAGAAGGATGTACCAGAACAGTCTGTCTCTGAAGTTAGTGTATCTGGGATCATGTTGTGTACTTCGGATACTTTGCATAGTGTGGGTGCACATTCAATGGCCAGTATTCATAGTACCACAGGTGCACAAAGTGAAGGATCTGGGAACAGAAAAATATGGAGATGACAAGATAGGAGAGAGTGTTGCTGCTAGAATGCAGTAAAAAAACCTGCAATTTGCCTTGGAAAGCTCAAGGGCTGTATGATGTGGTATCTGGCATACAGGGAGAAGGAACTGTAGTAGATGATAGTACAACTTCTGTTGTCATTGTGCAGGATGGAAATGAGCAGGTGAGTGATATTATTTTTTGGCGGGAGAAGAGGAGGGAGCCCAGAGAGAATATGGGAATCCACTGTAAGCAGTCAGCAAGGAGGCAAAGACAGAACAAAGGGGTGAAGGGAAGAAGTCACAAGAAGCAGCAGAGGAAAGGAAAGGAAAAATGGGCTGCAGCATACTGAGCGCCTATGATGTTTAAGACTAGGGTCTCCAGAGGAGAGTCCTCTCTTAAGAGAAAAGAAATCATGCCCTGAACACTGATGGAAGAAGGTCTCTCAAGTACAGCCCCAGAGAACAGTGAGAGACAGTCTGGACAGAACAGGGAAACACATGAAAAAGAAAAAATAATGTCTTCTTCAGAATTCTTCCTAAAAGAGGAAAATGGAACTTATATATATATCTTTCATTTTCATATATATGTTTGTTGCAGTTTGGGGTTCTGGGCAAGGAAAAAGATCAAGGTAGCTGTGGCAGACCCTAGGCATCAGTTTCTCACATCTAAAATCAGGCTAACTTCCCTTTGATAACAGCAACTCTGACTAGTGTCTAGCTCCAGCTGCCTGTGTGACAGCTGGCTGCCTTCACACATTAAAATGGGGGTTCTAGGCCCATTTTCTATGGAAAAGGGCCTTAATTTGTTATTGCAAAGAATATGGTATCAGTAGCATCCTGAAGTGTTTCTTTTTTTGTCTTTGGAAAAGCTTTTGCACCATTTAAAAATAAAAATTAAGCTTCTCAGCAGAGGCAAAGATGGGGGCTAATGTTACTGCTTCTACAGTTTCCATTATCTAAGATGTTTTTTCATAAAAGCAGTTGGAGTAGAAGGCAGAGAGTGGGAGTGCTGAATGGGGAGGTGAGGGGGTCGAGCAGATCTCCACAGAGCACGTGGAGCTCCCTCAAGCCTTTGACTTAGATTTTCTGAGTCAGAGAATTACGGTTGATGGTAACAATTATATATGCTAGGTACAGCAGAGATCTGCAATAATGAGATTATGGTCTGCCTTAGGAGATGAGAAAGGCAGTAGCTGAGATAGAAGAAGAAGGAGGTAAGAAGAAAGGAAAAACATGAAGTGGGAGTAGGTCAAAGCATACATTTTAGCAACGGTGCTTGAATTTCAGGTCTTTAAACTTCTTCAACAGGTGATATTCTTCTCTGGGGCTCTGCAGCTATTAATATGGAAGAGAGACATTAAAATGTAGAGAGACAGTCTGGTGCTTAGTCCCTGAGAAGTTTGCAGACAGGGATGTGTGGGAAACTTCCTCAAGCAAAGTGTTTTGCCCTGAGGGTATAAATGGTGGAGCATTAATTCAGGGTTGTTCCTAAGCAAAGGGAGTCTGGGAGGTTCGAGCCAAGATGATCTTCTCTTCATTAGTGAGCTGTAAGAGGTCCCAGTGTGTTTTGGAAGGCTTGAAGAGATTGCTGTTCATAAGTGTCATGGGATGATTTTTCAGGGTCATGCTGTTGTAGCCTGAATGATTTGATAATGCCTTGTCTACACTACACTTCTTTTACAGTCTAGGGATCTCTCTGTACTTTATTGATTTTCTTGGCAATACATTTGTTACCCAGCCTTGGTCTGGTGAGTTCATTTCACTACATTTTCTTATTTAATTTTATTTTACTGTTTTTTTCTTTTTTAATTTTGCCATATAGTTTAAGACAATTACTACATTTTAATAATTGAAATTACTGCAGCATTTTGGAAGTAAACAATTGATCACTAGTTAGGCTGAATCCAAGTCCCTTTAAAAGGCCAGTTACCCAATGACAGGTCACATGTGGAGTTGAAGAATATCAACAGTAGCCTGAAATTATTCTACACTATTTAGTGAGCAAATAAATTTGTTAGATTTCAATACTAATAGTTTCTCAGGCATCATTATTATATATGAATTTATTCATTGTTTTTCTGTTCTATGCATTTCAGTAGCACCTCTATTATTATAATAATTTACAACATCTCTATCATTTCCTTTGACTATTATTTTCAATAGAGAATACCTGAAAAGTGGACACAATTAGATTACTGAATAATGCAAACCACAAGATAGATTTTCATTGAGGAAAAAGAAAATGCAAGCTAATGACTAGTTCAACCCTCATTAAATACAAAATGAAACACTTATGATAAGATTTCTGAATTCCTTAAGCACCCTCTATATATCATATGGGCTTTGTTTCAACCCTGGAGCTGTGCTGCCCCTCCATTTAAAGTGCACAATAACTGTTCAGAGTAAGGGAGATTTTTGCATTTGCAGATGCATATGCATTCAGTAAAATAGTTTCCAGCAACTGCTGAGTAAAATTCCAGTTCTCCAGATCATTTCTACTTCACTGGGACCTGCGGAGCTTAGAAACACATAGATTTCTGAATCCCCTTCTAAAACTCACTCTGATGTTGGACACATTTTTTTCATTATCTCAACTCTATTTATCTTGGCCAGCACCTCAGCCATCTTCTCTTTACTGTTTATTTGACATTCATCATTAGTGTACACTATCAGGATGTTCTAGAGCAAAGCACTGAAAACCATCATTGTATCACTCCAGAACACATTGTAATTTTAAAGATTGGATATATTAGAAAATAATGCTGCTGCTTCACTGTATGCAGAAAGTTATATTAGTATGTGGAAAATCAAACTCTGCAATCAAATTATCCCAATACACATCTTTTCATAGTGCATGTCACATGAGCATGTTTTAGCAGGATAAATTGAAGCAAAACAAGTATCTTAATTTTACTTCTCTGGTTTTTGAGAGAAACGAGAAAGACAAAGGGAAATTAATACATCCAGCACTCTTGGGTAATAATTATCATAGGAGTTTGAAAAACAGTCACAAAGAGAAGAATATATGCAGTCAGAGACTGCAGTGACCTCCCACACTGTGAGTTCTTTAGAATTACTGAAATTACGAACAAAGTGAAAGCTCTTCTTTCCCAAACAGCCGCCTCGATGTCATTTGTTTCCACATTCCGGCTTCTGTCGCTGCATCCCACACGCTCTCTGTTGCTAAGTGCTTTAGGCTTCTGCAATATGTTCCAGCATCTCCCTGTTTCTCTCAGATCTCCAAACGTGCTATCATCTGAGAGCAGAATGTCTAGGTTTATCTGACATGGTACGAAGAAAAGATTAAACTGTACAAATTACAGCTTCCTAAAGAACACGACAATTTTCCGTACCAAAAACTGTCTTCGTCATCTTGCATGCCCTTTCATAAAATTATGTTAGAACATGTTTTCAATTCACAGTAGGATATGTGAGGGACGGGGGCACATTATGGCTCCTAGGAGCAGCTATTGACTGTGACAATAGCAGCACAGAGTACTTGCAGAATCTTAGATCAGTGCTGTCACTGAGCTATGCAAACATAGAAGCCCACAAATAAATGGAAATCACAGGAAAAGTGAAAAAAGACAATACAACAGTTAAGAATTTATATCACTTTGTAATTATATTAAGTATTGATTGCTATGTCTGTTCATCACTCTGGCTTAAATATTATTTGGTTTCTTTTCCTCTTGTAGCAGGCAGGTAGTAGCCTCCATTTAGGAGAGAATTAAATTATCGCAGTTATTTAGCCACCTGTGCCTGTCATTTGTTGTTGGGTTTATTTTTTTCTTGGTGGGTAGGCATCTTACTAAGTGCGGTTTTCAGCTCATGTGCCTTTACCCATCCTGGGGTACAATTCCACAGCTCTCCCTGTATCCTCGGCTACGGCACCAACATGCCTACTGCTGTGATTGCTGGCAGGTTTTCCTTGCTGTATCTCTTCCATTCAAGTTAAGATGAGCATCATTAATAGTGATTAAAGAGCTGTCTTAAAAGCTAACATATATAGTCAAACTGGATGCACATTGTCCCTATCAGATACAAGAAACAATCCAGGTACATATTTATGTTAGATTTGCCATATCACAATGCCAGCTCAAGATACAGGCAAAGCAGACAGTATTTTAATGAGAAAGTAATTCAGCACATTAGGAGTGGATCAGTAGAATGAAACAGTTGATACTGAGGCACCTCATTTTTCCATGGTTATGTTCTGGAGGTTTATTCTGAATTATATTTAGTCTGGTTCCCAGAGCCAAACACCTCCGCTACACATGTGTTTCAAAGGTTTCTGAGGAGAAGTGTTAGGTGTGTGCTAGAGGACCTTGTGATGATGCAGCTCACACGCTATTTTGGAACCTACTGTCCGCATTAGCACTAGGGTGCTTGTGGAGCAGATTTGAAGCAGCGCTTCTGTTTTCATTTCCTCCTTAAGGAATTTAGTTTGTATGCACCAAAACCACCCTGAGAACTGAAACACCACATGATAAATGGAGACAATGACAGGATTTTCCTCCGAACTGCACTATTGCTTTGAAACAAATTGCTAATGTAGGCACAGCCTTTGACAGCTGCTGAGGACCACAATCTGCCAATTCTGCTATGGCCGAGGAGGGGAGATCAGCTGCTTTAGGCTGAATCTCATCCCTCCACATAACCACCTTTCAATATCATTGCAGGCCTTCCTGCTCTCCTGTCAGTGCTCTGTCTTCCTTTTTCCATATCCCTTCTCACCACCAGGAAAAGGTCCCTGACCTGCCCCACTACCATCTGCAGGGAAAGTAAAGGAAACGAACTGTGGCTGCTGAAAGATGATGCAGGCCATAGAGTGAGGACTGACAACTGCATGAGACCCAAGCATGGAGATGCCACAGCCAAAGGGAACCGAGGGAAGAGTGTTTCTAGGCTGGAGTGGGCATACGTAAGTTGTGAGACAGGGGTGTAAAAGCCCCCATGGCTTCTAAAACTCTGCTGCCTTTTTTCACACCGCAGCCTCCTCTTCTGTCCACAGTCAGCCTCCTAAAAGATTACTGGCAGTTCATAGTACTCTAACATTCCCCTGGAAAATAAAAAAGACCCTTCCCAGTGTTCTCATTTCTTATTCTGAAATAGTTCACCTGCTAGTGCTGTAAATTTTGATTAACTACACAAATACAGAATTTTAAAAACTGTTTTTCAGCAGATGCTTTTCCTCTGTCTCATCCTCTTCACACAGAGGGAGAGTTTCCTTTTGAATCTGCCTGGTTTCTCCTGGTTCCTAGGCCTCTTCTTTGCCTCCAGACATGTTCTTTTAATAACTGCATGTTGAGACAAGAGGTATCTTGACTTTGTCTTCATTCCCTCAGTTAGTCTGGGCCTGAAACCAAAGCTGATAAGCACTCTTTTCCTTAATCAAAACCTGAGATAGGATGTTCTGTTGCTTGGCATCTTAAAAGCCTCTGTGGAGAGCCAGGGTTAGGACACCCTCTACTCTACAGTAGCGTTAAATGGCCTGGGTTATTTTGAATCAGAGAAGAATACCAGCCAAGGCATTACTTTCAGCTGGAACACAGCAATTAGTAACTAAAAAGTACTCAAAGAACAGTTGAAAAGCATGCCTTGTCCCTTTCTAACTGGACAAAATAATAGCACAGCCTCCACCCAAACTGGGGCTGAGGTCCAGGCCAAACATGTAAGGTACACATAGCCCCTGCACCATTCTTTACTTCCTGCTTCCTTTTCCCTGAAGCAGCAGTTAAACCAAGTGGGTTTTACAGTGCAGTCATATGCTTAACTTGCTAATAATTAGCTCAGTGTAAATATCACCACAGTGCTGCAAAGAAGCTCAAATGTCATCGTAATCCTTCCCCTGCATCACTTCAGAGAGAACGCTGGGTATGAAAGGAACAGAGAGAACAAAGTGAGGTGCCAGAGGACAAATGGGTGCTGTACAGCAATCACGGAGAGCAAAAAGGAAAGAGGAAAAGCAATAAGAGAGCTGGTAAAGATAGGGTCATCTGAAGTCATCCAAATGGACTCTGACATGGTGGATATGGAGTGCCCAACAGAGCAACTACAGATTCACATGAGGGGACATCAGCAATAAGATTGTCAAGATTTCTCTATGTAGGAAGACTGGGAAGAAAATCGGGACAGTGGCCAAAATAGTTTTGAATTCAGTTGACAATGGCCAAAAGCAAAAAGTGTCTGTGTAGTTCACTGGCTGGTATCCAGTTAAAACAAACCCAAAAAATAAAACTTCAGCTGTAATGGATAGCATTTTGACATCTTTGCTGATATGCTCCTACAAAGGCCAAAGAATAATGGAGGTAGAAGTGACCTGTATCACATGCCTGAGGAGATCAGTCTAGGAAGCACCAAACACATTGTGCTGCAGTGCTGTGCCTGCTACAATTCTGGAAAGACAACTCTCATATTCTGTTTAACAACTACAAATGGTCTTTAAGGGTAGTACACACAGATGTAGTGCATTCCCTGAACTCTGTTCTTGGTATGTTACTAAGATACGCCTGTTTCTATGGAGAGCTTATTGGTGGGCAAAATAAATTGTTTTGATGAATTATAAAAAAGGAAAATTAATTTTTAAAACAAAATATTTCATGATAATGCTAATGATATGAAGTCACACTAATACAGAATTTCAAGTACACACCTGCCTTCTCTTTTTTGTTATTTTTCTTTTTAATTTCCACTAGGTATTTATTCTAAATGTTGTATGATCTACAAACTGATATAAATTGGTATCTGTCCTGCAAAATACTTAACTAACTGTAACAGCCACCTATGTAGTGGCTGGAAAAGCTTCAACTGAACATTTGTTTGTTTTTAAAAGCTAACTATAATTGTACAGCAATTTATTGTGGATTATAAGTATCTACATGATCATGAATGTGCCATGTTGTGAAGTGAACAGAAATGCTTTGAAATAAGGATGGTAAAGACAAAGAAGGAGAGAACAAATATGTATGTTAAATAAAGCTCAGCATTTAATTTTAACATGCTTCTGTGGTAACAGCTAGACTCTACAGATGCCAAGTAATAGATATGTGGGGGTTTGTGGCATGCCTGCTTCTTTCTTGTTTATAACTCTAATTATTTTATGCTATGCTGAAACAGACCTTGAAAAATGCTGTGCTTGACTTAGAGAACAGTTTAGTTGATCAATCAACGATTTGGCAAAGTAACAAGAAGCTACACAAAAAGCAAGCAGTAAAGAATTCCACAATTAAGCAGACTTGAATTTATGAGTGACCTCTTCTTTTTTTTTTTTACTCTTTACATCTGCAGAAATTATTAATCTCATTTGAAGATGCACTTCGTTATTTTCAGTGTCAGAAATATTCCTTAAGTTACCTATTAGTTTAATCAACTGTCTCTGCTTTTGGTTCTTCATAACAAAGCCAATCCAGGAAGAAAATTCAACCTTAAATGCACATGCAGAAATGTAAAGTTTCTCACTACCAATCAGGAGGAAGCTTTTCTTTCCACGAGCAGGTAGAATTTGCCATCTGTACCCTTCCAGTTTTATGCCACCCTTTTTTCTCTCTCACTTGGTTGCAGTGCACCAGTATATGAATATACACACAGCAGCCCAAAGCTGGAAGATTCATAGGGCAGCAAACATTAGTTATGAGAAGCCTGACTGGTCTAGCTGTGCTGATTTTAAAAAAATTACAGACTACACCTCTTTGTCCCTCCCATCTGCCAGAGGGTACCGGCCTTGGAGGAGGTGTGGCAGAGGAAACCATAGGCATCTGACTCAGCTGTCCCAATGTCCTCACCAGTGGTTACAGCTAATTGCCACGCTACACAGGGAAACAGGTCCAGTTCCTGTCTCCTCTCCCTCGGGGTGTAACAACTTTCAGCGGAAGAGTAGGGCAACTAGCTGGGGCAGTAATGCATTAAAAAGGAACATCTTAATTCTACCTATCTACCCTGCATAGTTAGTGTTGCTAAGATTATAAGGCAGTAAAAGCCTTTGGCCTAGACTGCCGGGTAAAGCCCTACGTCTACTTACTGCCTAATTTCCTGCATTCTTTTTCCATATCTTCTCTCTTGCATTCTGGTTCATCCATCCTAGCTCTCCTTCTGTCCCCCTTCTCTTACCTCAGTGCTTCTTTTGCATAACTATCTCCCACTGACATCTCAACTGCCATTAGAAATCTGACAGCCAGCTGCAAGTGCACAAAAAACTTCAAAATGTAGTCGATCTCTAGAATATACAAGAAATTATCAGCATATCAATAATACATCGTATACCCTTAACTTGCAGCGCACAGAACAACGTGTGCAGTACTCCCTACAGAAGCCTGTGTTTCCCTCAACGCACTTCATTCTGTCCTCAGATTTCCTATACTTTGTTTCATCTCCAGCATCTACTATGTATACTGGGTCTATTTTCATGTGCCCTTTCTCATATTCTTCGTATTCTCTGGTCATCCTGTGCTTATCCCTTATCTCTTCATTCTGTCATTTTATAGTACGTAAAAACTTACTATATGTGATATAGCATGTACAGGACATAACATTGTCCTCTCTCTTCTTCTTCCTATTCCGGTATGTTCTTTAACCTTTCAGTTCCCGTATGTAACTTTACAACATCCTATCAAAATGCTACTTAAACGTTATTTCTATTTCCTTATACATTGTGTCACTAAATTTTGTAGATTATTTATGATTCTTGTAGATAGTAATTGATGTCTTTACAATATCTGAGTTGATGCTTTTATTTATATGCAGCATTTCTGGGACTTGGACATAGAAAGCATCTACCAGTTGTGCATATTTTTGGGATATTTTGGAAATAAGCTTCTTTCATTCCCATGTTTCTCTACAACTTCCTGTCCAGCCTTAAAAATGTTAAGTACGAGAATGATCTGGTTGCATCTTCACTGGAACAGATACCATTTTTGCTAGAACAAGCTTCATTTTTATGCAATAGGATTACAGGAAAGTTACCAGCTGTCATGACTGAAAGCATTTTCACTTAAGTCTTAAAACTCTCTGGAGAGAGCAACAATTACAATAAGGAAAAAATCAGAAGTTTGACACCTATAATCTTGTAACTGCAGGAGTCTCCGTGTATTTTGTGCTTTATTTTCAAATCCACAAAGTACTTTGAATTGGAAATAATACAAATGTTCTGAGACTCACTGATGGCATTTCTAATCAACCCGGTGAGTAATGACTGCAAATTTCTATGAAGCACTTTACTTGCAATGAAGAAGATAAAGAGTTGCCTGCTATTCTGTCCGAGACACTGAACCTGCATGAAAGAAACAGGAGAAGACCAGGAGCCTCTTCCCCTGCCATTTCAGATTTCTGTTTCATAAAGGGAGAAGTCTGTCCCTGAGTGGTGCTTGAAGGGGAGAAGCAGCAGAGGTGTGCATACACAAATGACCGGCTTTCATTACTCGCAGATCTGCACTGTTTCACTCAAATTCTTTTCACAGGTTTTACTCTCCAACACAAAATGAAAACAAAATATTTTTAAAAATCTTTCTTTCACTAGGCTAGAGTTTCATAGTGACTTGTCTTCTACTGCAGAAACCCCATTTTTAGACCACTTCAGAAAATACCTCACCATTTCCTATCTGAGCATGATAATTGTACTGGGTTGGGGTAGGCCAAAAATCTTTGGTTTAAAAAAGCCGGAAGTCCTGCCTTTCAGAGCAGTAGGAGAGAAATAAAGGAGTGTCTAGCCATTTGTTTGCAAACCAGGACAGAAATGTACCAAGTCTCTCTCCTTGCTATTAACTTCCTTCTAAAAGGATTAACCTGACTCTTGTTGAAGTCAATGGAAAGACTTCATTTATAATATTTGGAGGAATTGCCAACTAGAGAAGAAAAGTCAAGAATAATCAAGCAGTGAAACTAGATTTTCCATTACAACAATGCCGTATGTCCCAAAAATATGCACAACCGGTAGACACTTTCTATGTCTAAGTTCCAGAAATGCTGCATATAAATAAAAGCATCAACTCAGATATTGTAAAGACATCAATTACTATCTACAAGAATCATAAATAATCTACAAAATTTAGTGACACAATGTATAAGGAAATAGAAGTAACATTTAAGTAGCATTTTGATAGGATGTGGTAAAGTTACATATGGGAACTGAAAGGTTAAAGAACATACCGGAATAGGAAGAAGAAGAGAGAGGACAATGTTATGTCCTGTACATGCCGTGTCACATATAGTAAGTATTTACGTGCTATAAAATGACAGAATGAAGAGATAAGGGATAAGCACAGGATGACACAGACCTTGCAGTAATGGTAAATCGATCAGTAATGTTAATTTGATAATTCTCCAAACACCAGTATAGCTACACAAATGTAAATCTCAAGTGTAGATAACTAACACCCCACTATTTGCACTTTGGGAACTCTTTCCTTCTTGCCAAACAAGCATGATTTACAAAAACAAACAGTAGCTTTCCCTCTTTCTATCTAAAATATACAGTGCAACTAAGTCCATGACCAGTTACTGGTTACTCAAATTGAAGTAGAAATGGCTACAGTTCTTGTTAGCAGAAGTAGTGTATCACCTTTTGTTTCTTGAAAGGGTGGCCTTTGTGTTGCTACTTCCTGCTTCCATTCATTCAAACAGGAAGAGATTTGGTCTTCCAGTGATGTTAGATATTTCTTTTTTAGCCTAGAGGACTGCAAGTATTAATTTGTACTAAATCCAAGTAACCTGGAAAATACTTTGTATGAATACAAACTTGGTATAAGAAAGCAAAAAAACTATCTTAATTTGATTATTTTAAATGGATTGGAGTTTTGTGTAGGTGGAAGACAATAATTACAGAAAGGAGTGCTACACAGACCATCATACATTGGGTTGGCCAAAAAGTAATTGTGGTTTTTTCTGGGTAAATGAAAGGCATTTTTTTTATGGGAAACAAAAACTAGTTTGTCTATTTTGTTCAACTACCTTTTCCCATCTTTCAGACAACTTCATGATTCCACACTCAAAAAAGTTCTTATCTTTTTCAGCAAAAAACAGTTCCAAGAACAATTTGATATCCTCATCAGCAGTGAAGGTTTTACCATTCAAGGCGTTTTGTAAAGAACCAAACAAATGGTAGTCTGGTGGTGCCATGTCTGGTGAATATGGTGTTGTGGTAATTTTTGGTAATCAGTAACAATTTTTGATGAGTGACTGAACTTGTACCTGGTCTAGCATTATCATGGAGAAATACACCACCTTTGCAATTCACCAATTCTGGACACTTCTGTTTGATGGCATAATTTCATTTATCCCATTGACAACAGTACAAATCCGAATTAATGGTTTGGTTCCTTGGAAGCAATGCAAAATACACAATACCTTTGAAATCCCACCAGACTGACAGCAGAACCTTCCTTTGGTGAATATCTGCTTTTGAAGTGCTTTGAGCTGGTTCATCACACTCACTCAATGATCTCTTTTGCTCGTAGTTGTTGTAGATGATCCGTTTTTAATCACCTGTTCTCATACATTTCGAAAATGGATCATTTTCTTCACGTTTCAACAGAGAATCACAGATGTCAATGTGCTTAGTGAGATTAATTCCTTTGAGCTCATGTGGTACCCAAGTATTGAGCTTCCTAATGTATCCAAGTTGTTTTAAATGCTTTTCAATGCTCGATTTCAATATGTTATCAAGAATTTCTTATGTCATTAAACACCAATTGGATTCAACCAATGCCTTTATTTTGTCATTATCAACTTTGATTTGCCTTCCTGAGAGTGGTGCATCTTTAACATCCAGACTGAAATTTAGCAAACCAATTCTGACACTGCTGTAGTTTTAAGGCATCTTTACCATACACATCACATAACTTTTTATGAGCTTACACAGCATCTTTCCTTTTCTGAAGTAATACAGCAAAATAGCAAAATGTTCCTTTTGATTTTCCATTTTGAAATCGATGCCAAATAAATGTTAAGGAAGTTGTGCACTTGCTTTTTCTAAAACAAGCTTGAACTGTCAGCTGTAAGTTACATAATGAATTTGTGGTTTAAAATAAAGTTAGTTACATTCCAAGAAACGTATGTCCATCTATTTAAAAAATGCAATTACTTTTTGGCCAACCCAATAAATAGCTCGTGCTGTGAGCAGAACAATAGTCCTGTTTCTCTTCTCAGAGCACAGATACTATTAGTTAGAGGATATTGCATTCTTCAGAAATCCAATAGAAAAAAACAATTGCATTTCAAAACAAAATACTGTATTTTAAAACCATTTCCCCTTTTAATTACCTGCCAAGACTTTCAGTCATTCCCCTGCAAATGAACACGTCCCTTGCAGCTGAGCACAATGCTTTCCCACACTACTGCCTGGTTGTGAGGTCGCTGACTCCTGCTGCCACAACACTGGATCCTCAACTTGGCCCTTGGCAGGAAAGTAACTGCTTTCCACATGTATTGTGTTAAAAATACATAGGTTTCTATAAGGTTTCCATCTACCATTATGTGAACATCACTGATTTAACTCCTGTACTTTTACTGTCACAAAATAACTACATAATTCTGTTCAAAAAATGCAGAGGCAAAGCCAGTGTATTCATATTCAAAGCAGGAAATCTTGGTCCCCTGACAGCCCTGTATTCCTACTGTTGGATTTATATTTTAATGGCTGATGTAGATTTCATCAGATTGTCCAGTGGCAATAATTCATTCCATGCAACCTGGGCATACTCCGTTCTCTCTGGCTTAGAGAGCAGAGCTATTGCACTCACCAGCCAATCCATCTTAAAACTAGTTTAAAATATTAATAATCATGGTTAGCTAGATGGAAATATGATTGATTGCTACATATTCCACTAAATAATAAAACAAATCAATAGCTATAGTTATAAAATCAGACTCATGGGATAAATTAATCAAAATCAGTGCCTGCATTTCAAATTCACATCTGTCACTCTATTGTGCTTCTGTACTGTCTTTTGTCCAGATAGGAAAATCTCTGAGAGGACCAAATAGTGGCCAAACGGATATCAAGTTACACTGTTACAGACTCTCCTCTTTTAACAACTCATTATTCTCCCCAGTATGACTGGAAAACCTTAAAATATTCTCATTGCACTGCAATCAGTGTTGACCCCTTATTTCTTGGGCGACTCATCCCAACTGCTCATTTTTTAGCGTCTTCTTTTGTTTGTCATAATTACTTATCCTGTCATAACAGAAGTATCAATGGCAGACATAAATATGTATAAAGTAAAACAAGCATATTTTAGTGATATTTTTAATACTTGAAAACAAAAGCACAGCTCCATAAACTTCCAACCTACCTTCTCCCCATACTTCATTTATGAAACATAATTTACTTGGACATGCTTCAATAAACGCACTCACTGCTGTGCAGTCTCAAGAACCTGTTTTACAAATCATGTATATAATAATAAACTTGCCCACAATCATTTATAATGATATTACTTACCCAAAATAGTTTTCAAATCGAATAAGATAAAATAAAACACAGATCATCTTAGCATTCAAAGATCAGAACTGGTAGGTCTAGCAAGAACTGGTAGGTCCTGAGCTTTAAAGGAGATCTGTAAGGGATATCCTTGCATTACCAGGAAGTTCAAAGCTTGAATGTCTGCCTTCTCTGTGTTATTAAAAATCCCACAAGTTTTGCAAAGGTAAGGTAGCTATCCTATGTCTTGAAAACATTCAAAAATACCTCAGTAATCATGTTTCATCTTTATAAACAGCAAGTTTGTTTCTGAGTCATACTTACTGTTTTTTTATCCTAAACTGATTTCACCAAAAGTCTGCATCAGCATGAACAAAGCAAATTTGTGTGCATGTAATAAGTGGTTTCATGCTTGCACTCCTTTTTTAGGCAAGAGCAACTCACTTCTGTTTACTGGGAAACATATTCATCTGTGTTCTGGTTCGCTTGTGCTGCTGGAAGGGTGCAACAGAGCTGGAAGCAGGGGAATTTTCAGCTGGCACTGCTCCTGTGAACGCGGCTGCTGCAAAGAAGGGCTGCACTTGGAGTTCCTCAAGATAAGGCACTTAATGCTTCTGCAAATTAAAATACGCTCTAGTCCCCACCTCAACATTGCATAGCACAGACCGCCCTGCAGAGCAATGGAGCTTTGGCCTCCCTCAGCATATACAGGAGTGTGGCGAAGCAAAGGCTCAGAAGACCTGTGAGTTAGTTCCTCTTGAGGAGCCTGTGACGTGGCCTGGGACATTGAGTCACTAACCCAGGTCTGCATGACAGTGGGAGACCCATTTTGAGAGAAGGACCTGTGGTCATGACACTGAACTTTAGGCAAAAGTAAGAGCAGGCAGGCACAGAGGATTAGCAATGGCCAAAAAAAAAAAGATTTGCCAAATTCTGCCCTAAGTGTACGTATGAGCTGGAACTTGAAGTTCAAACCCACGTCATTAGAATCACTTAAGATTTGGCCTGCTTGCTGTATTTTGTTCTTTGTGTGGTGGAAATCTGAAAACAGCACAGAATTAATTGGTTCACAAGACTAGTTTTTACCTTTTAGGTCTTGTTAAATAGCACACAATGCCTAAGAAATTTAGGGGTAGAAAGGGCTGAGAAGTGAGGGCACGCAGAGTGGATCACCGTGAAGGGAAGATTCAAAGTGCAGGAATGAAGCGCGGTTGCTGCTGTGTTGATTGCTGCAGTGTGATTGCAAAGCAGGCAAGAGGGATGGTACGGGGACCGCGAATGCAGGAGACAAAAGGAAAGAAAACACCACAAGAATAAACATAGGAAGGATGTTTTTGTAGCCACCGAGCTAGCAATCGATCTAAAAAGCCACATGGCTTCCCTTCAGTTTACTGACTTGTCAGACGGCGGCGGTGGGGGTGCAGGGCGGATAAAAGACACGGGCTAAATCACCCCGCAAACCCAAGAGGAAACACTGACAAGAGCCGGAAAACACAACGCGAACAAACGCCCCTTCCCGCACGGCCCTCCCCGAAACCGCTAGGGGAGACCCTCCGGGCGGCCACCCGGGCCTCGGGAGCCTCTGCCGGTGAGATCCGCTTCCTCCCGCCACCGGAGGAGGCTGCGCAGGGCCGCGGAGGAGGGTGCGGCAGCGCCCCCCTTGGTTTGGCTCGGCTTGGCCGGGCGCTCCCCGGCGGCGGG
>NW_010169833.1:0-25685 GCF_000695765.1 Mesitornis unicolor
TAAAGGACATAGCCTATTTTGCCGTACCTCCAAGAGCAAGTTTTCTTTCTACACATTTCCTACGCGTGCTTCAGGGAAAATTTACCAGTTAAGAATCTACTCAGATTTTATTCAAGAGTCTATTGACTGACTGCCAACTGGGAGTCCAAAAATTTCCCAAAGGGTTATCATCTTATTTTTTTGAAAGGCAGTTTGACAAGACTTTGCATTTCGCATTGAAGTTCTTGCCACTTCTGCTTGCCCATTTCTCCGCATCTCCAAGGATCCCACTGAACAACAGCAAACTCAGTTTCGTATTTGCAAACCTGCTGAGGATGTGCTCTGTACCATTATCCAGGTCACTAATGCGGATGTCAAACTACTGGCCCCAGTGTGGTGCCCTGGGGCACACCACCGGTGACTGGTGCCCAGCTGAAGGCCATGCTGTTGATCACAACACTTTGACCCTGGCAGTTTGAGCAGTTTTCAATCCACTCTACTGGCCACCTATCCAGTCTACTATTTCAGTAGCAGGATTACCACAGGCACAGCACCTCTATGTATCCGTGCATTTAACACGGGAGGATTGTAATGGGATTTTGGAATCAACAGACATGATGAAAGTGATTTCTTTCAGTAGTAACTACATAAAGTATACATTTGCAATCAAGGGTTTGCCATTCATGTATGATATTAACTTTCTGACACTGCTTATTCATTTTCAGTATCTTGAGCAATTCCTAGTATAAATTTATGTATTTAAATCTCACCTGTAACACCTCTGGCTTATTGAGTGTTTCTGTTGCCTCACCTGAAATACTGCGTGCAGTTTTAGGTACTGCAGTTCAAGATATGAATGAAACAGAGCACAGTGGAAAAACATAGAACAATGTAGAGGTCTAGAATGCATCTTCTATGGTGCTTTAAAAACAGTCAGGGTGGAGAGCTTAAAAAAACCCAAATGAAAAAAAAAAAGCCACAAAATCACTAGCAATAATAATAATAAAAGGTAGGTATTGTAGTAGTTTTCAAGTACAAAAAAAGGCTTTTATAGAGAAGAAAAAAAGTTCTTTTTTCTATCCTGTAGTGGTCAAGAGAACAAGTAGTGAGTTTCACTTCCAGCATGAAAGATTCAGATTAATCATTAGAATACACCTATTTAATGGCTATTCCAGTAAGCAGGGGAATAGACTGCCTGTGGCTATCCCATACATCCTCTTCCACTTCAGTTTCCTAGCACTCTGACTCTGTCAAACAGCAGTTGCAAAGAATTGCAGCTGAGTCTGTGAACATGCTGGTACATGTGTAATTGTACCACGGTTACAAACCAAAGCCACCCATAAATGTTCAGAAACATTTGTGTCAAGGGGGCTTGGATTTATGTAAGAGGCCTCTTCTCTAACTTTTTGGGTGATTTTTTTTTTCTTTGCTATTTTGCTAAAGGTCAGATATGCAAATATTAGAATATTATAAACATTTTTTTCATAAAAATCGTTCAGTCTGTTTTAAAGGCATTATATTATTGTGATATTTAGCTGTTATTTCCTTGGGAAATGTTCAACTTTCAAATACATTTCAGCCTAACAATTTCAAATCCCTTTTGTAAATGCTCCTTACAGCTTATCCATATCTTTCTACAAATTTTGTATTCATTTAAAAGTTTTCTCCTTTATTGTACCTTCATAACTCTTTATTCAAAATATGCATAAGTCCTGCAAAGATAGCATTAATTCAGAAGGGCTTGATGCACTATTTTAGGAAATTTCAGCCTGGATTTCTGTTACATGCCCAATCATATTCCAAGAACAGAGTCTGCAGCAGCAGCAGTTCAGATTATAAATACAACAAATAAGCCTGTTCCGACTATGAGCGGGAATGATTGTGAATAATGTCAAATTTACATAGTATACCATAAGTCATTGCCACCTTTTATTCATGTGAGCATTTATTTATGGAAAATAGTTCTTAATCTCATAATGTTGCAGTATACACTACACAGGGAAATTATGCCTCTGATCTGTATAAATCTACACTTTCACGATACCTTCTTCAATCTAAAACTCTTTCTCCTCTTTATCACCTGCTGAGAGTTTTTAATTAAAAAGCTGATTTAGTGGGGAAAAAAAAATCTGAGTTAAGAGGAAAAAAGGATATTTACGAAACATGGGAAAAACAGCTTTAACATCTTCTGCAAAATAGGCATAACTTGATAGACTGTTTTAATTAGAAATACATTAGAATAGTTACCCTAATGACTATTTCCTATATCTATTATAAATAATAACAAGAATTGACTAGTAACTATTCACTGGAATGATCTACTTAGAAATTAAAGTATGTCTTATAATAGTAGTATCTTTAAAAGACCATAGTGTTTTTTTCAAAGAATGTAGATACATCCATTTGAAGCAATAGAGAAAACAGCCTTGAAATTCCACTAATTTAATAGACAGTGCTTTTTCTAAACAAGAACGTAAAAGAGCACATATTATATTTGCCATACATCAAGCTTTTGTTTTACTATCTTTTCACTAAGTTTTCTTTTTTGTTCACTGAAAGCTGTATATGCAGCAGTCACACAGCAGTTTTAGTGAAAAGCATCTGAAGTTACCAAAGGTCACTCTCAGGAGGATGTATTAGTTAGTGCTTGCAAACAAGATTTCCACTTAATGTTTCTCTGCATGAATTTGATCCTAAGAACTTTGGTCATGATACAGCAAAACCTCTAAAGAACATACATTATCCCGCTGCCCTTGGTGGGGGCTGAGAGGTTACTGGACCCCACTGAGTAAATCTGGTTCTGTCTTTCAGACTAAGTGATGAGGTAATCCTAGAGAAATTGCTTCATAAATATAAGGATATTAAAAATAAGCAGGATGACTACATGTTGTCAAAAATAACAGTAAGCACAAGGACTTTGTTTAGCTAGATCTAGCTAGATGGAGGGACAATTAGCATGAAATTTATTATCACAATGTTCTTTTAAAGAAATAATCATTATTTCATTGCCTTTTAGCTTCTGAATGTCTCATATGTACTGGCAACATTCTCAGTTTATTTTCTACAGCCGCAAAAGCCAGAAGTTTTCATTCATGAGTGCAACTGGCCCTACTGGGTAATCATTTGAAAGTCCAGAACTTAAAAGAAATAGTTCACGTCACAAGATTCATAATAAAAAATTACAAGAGTTAGAAATAGCTATTTACTGAGGGTAATATCAGCATTCATCCCTAATCAAATTGTATAAGTTATTCAAATGCAGTACAACTCCACTTAAAGAATGTTTCTTTAATCAATGGATTGACAAGGCCCCAAGAAAGCTGCAAAAGGCAATCAGCATATGCTGGCAGGGAACTGGAAATGTAATTACAATCTGAGAAAAGAAAATTTGCCTGTACCCTTCAAAACGAAGCAAACTTGTAATTTGTATGGTGTACTTCCTATCAACAGATGACACAGAATCACCATTCTTGCACGTTTTCATGTGAGTTGTTTCGTAAATCCACAAGCTTCTGAAATTAGGAGGAAAAAAGGAAAATAACTTTTGAATAAAGATGTGCCTGACTTGGAGTTACATTGGTGAGTCCACGACACATCTCCTGCAGTACTTGGGAAATTCCACCATGCAACCTGAACACTTGCAAGACCCTTTTTAATTGAGCCACTACTATCAATGATACATTTACAAAAAAGATAAAACTTGTTCATGTTGATATGAACTTTCAGTAACTCAGGTCCTCTGTATTAATTTTTTCCCCCTTTTTAGTCCATATTATTGTATAGCTTATTAATGGAAATAAAACCCAGCATGACGTGAAAAATCACTTTGGTCTGATAAAACGAAGTAAAGCTGTATTCAGCAGCAGAAGTAGCTTAGCTTGCTTCTAAGTGAGAAGCTGAACAGTAATTACTTTTATTTATTACAAAAGCCATTTTATAATTTTAATATGTTTTCAAAAATTATGCCTCTGAACAAGAGAGATACTTTCCTACCGAGAGGAAATGGGTGTTTTTATTATTATTTATAATTTTCCTTCATACATACTTGCAGAAGTTTTAGGGCAACCAAAGTTTCAGTTTACTTCATGTTCAAAACTAAAGTCTAATTAGAATAACCTGCTAACTGGCAATTATTAAATAGGGAACCAGCAAATAAAAACAGAGGTGGGGGAGGGGAAGAGGAAAAAAAAAATAAAATACTTTTCACCTAGTTGCTTCCATGTTTTCAGCTATACTTCAGCTATACTCAGGGGCAATGGGTCCAAGCTGGAGCATAGGAGCTTCCATGTGAACATGAGGAAAACCTTTTTTATTGTGAGGGTTACAGAGCACTGGACCAGGCTGCCCAGAGAGGTTGTGGAGTCTCCTTCTCTGGAGACATTCAAGGCCAACCTGGACGTGTTCCTGTGTGACCTGGTCTGAGTGATCCTGCTCTGGCAGGGGGGTTGGACTGGATGATCTTTTGAGGTCCCTTCCAACTCCTGAGATTCTGTGATTCTGAAGTTAATTTTTAACTAGGCAGATTTAGTATTAGATCTTTTACTGAAAAGTCACTGAAAAACTAAGCATCAAAAATACTGAGGCTATGGTTTAGGCTTCAGGAAATAAATGAAGAAAAACATCAGATATTTGGTAATCAGAGAGTGCTGGAGATGCTTTAATGGCAAAATATTTTATGCCAAAGCTGTCTGGTTCAATAAAGCC
The DNA here is from genome assembly GCF_000695765.1 of Mesitornis unicolor. Lineage (NCBI taxonomy): Eukaryota > Metazoa > Chordata > Aves > Mesitornithiformes > Mesitornithidae > Mesitornis > Mesitornis unicolor. The sequence continues at coordinate 4,684 of NW_010169833.1, forward strand.
ACAGAATGCTGCCTGAACTCCCAAAGTTGGCTCATTTTGGGGTTGGTTTGTTGGGGTTTTTTTTTGCCCCATGGCCCCAGGATGCAAAATTTGAGGATAACCAGTCTTTCCCACTAGGTTCGTCAGCTTTTATTGCTCCAGTTGCTGCTAGGATGATTGCATCATTCATTAAGTCTTTCATCAGACACAAATGTGTTGGCACACTCTCCCTCCTCCAACATCTTTTTAGTTTTCCTGCTGCTACATTAAAGAGTCATCTAGTTAAAGCTTCAACTCGGATCTCTTGCTAACCATCACTTAATCAGCAAGATGTGGCAGACAAGCTGGTCCAGGTTCAAAACAGTCAATTGCTGTGGAGTGACGGAGAACACATGAGAACCTCCCTCAGGCTGAACTGAAATGCAGCAAGGAGCCCACCTCACAGAATCGCCAAGTAGAGCAGAGAAGCCATGACGGGTCAACAGAAAGTTAAAACCCAAGCCTTCCTAGACAGCTTCTGAAGAAGCTTAGAAGGCAACTGCTGATGGAAATGTCAGCTCTTGGCAGCATCCCTGAAAATAATAAGCAGTAGCAAATTTCATTTTCAATAGCCAGAAAAGAAAACTCTGATTGCAAAATACCCTGGTGATATTTGACTAGAAATGAGATTTTTGTATGAGTTGAGTGCTGGTGAGTGAAGAACCAATTTCATTCCCTCAACCACTCATTTTATGTAAAACAGGAATCTTACTGAGTTTTGTGCTTCTACTTTTCTTTAATAAAAACTTATAAAAAGAACACCCCTTCCCCACGTACACACACACAGACATTTTAATGGCAACAAGCAGATTTTGGAACATGGTTTCCCATTTGTTACCAGGGAAACTGCACTGATGTAGAGATAGTCACGTGCAAATTATTTCCTAATCTGCTCACTAATAAAAACACAATCTAGCACTTAACTAGTAATATGCATTAAAATGCAAAGCCCAAGATTATCAGTGAGCTTAGTCTTAATTTTGACTCTGTTTAGTTCTTATATTCACAGCAGTATCCTGCTGTGAAACTGCTGCTAAACCACTCTGATTTGGTAACAAAGGTCTTGTACCTACACTGTGCAGTGAAGCAGGCAAGGACCAAAACCTTCCTCATGAGCACAGAAAGACTCTCCTGCATCCAGAATCAACTAGGGCAGGCATATCTATCCCTTGTGCCCCTGCACCACATAACCAGTCCTCCTGGGCCTGAGTCTAGCAGAAATTACACTACTGGGATGTGAACCTGCTGCTACAAAGGTCGCGGCTCTATTAGCCTTAACATTTGGGTTTGCTCAATGTGCAGAATAGCAAGAGAAACAGAAATTACAAAGCCCTACAAGCCCAACATCAGCAGCAGTATTTAGTCTGCTTTACTGAAGGAGTGCTACCCTTCACTGAGGAACTGCGAGTGCATGTTCAGTCCTTCTCATACTGCCTTAAATGAGTCAATTCATGGACCAACATTGATGGAGTCACAGGGGCAGAGCCTGCAGCTGCTGGCAGAAGCCAGAACCACTGAAAGCTTCTCTGCTGGTCCCAACCTTGACTCTGCCTCATGCTCCAAGCCAGCAAGATTAACAACTTTGTACCTCGCCAAATGCAGTAAAAGTACATATACCTTCAGAGAATGTGATATCTACATTAAAGAATGACAAAGCAACATTATAGAAACCTGTCTGCTCCTAACTCCTTCCCCTTACTTGAGAGAGGATGTGCTATCAGTCTAAACTCCCAGTTAAGTGATACTCCATCTTTGCTTTGATAGAAACTTGTCAAAACCTGATAATGTGCATTTAGCATTTGATTACATCACCCACTGGTCATTAAGGAAACCACAGCTGCATCTTCCTGCTATAGCCTATCTGATTAAGTTATATGATACATCCTCCAGCATTATTCATGTCCATATACGCTTGCAGTTAATTTCCTTTGCTGCATGTCATCCGGTTTTTATTAATGTCTCCTCTGAAATGAACTTTTGGAGTTCCATTTTTTTCCTTCTCATACCTGTTCACATTTCAGTTTAGTTATCACAGACATATTTTTATTAATTTATCTGAATAATATAACAGTTTTTAGGTATATTAATAAATTTATTTCATACTTCATTATAAGTAGATTTAGTCTGGGTTTCACTGCCGCTTCTTCTTTTTTGGGTGTGTTTAATTCACAAGTACTTATTCTGAGCAAATTCATCTTTGAACCATAAGTGATTGATGCATCTTTTGCAACATATTAATTTTCATAAATATAACTACTGATATTTGAACGTGGAAGATTAACCAACTGTTTAGAGTACTGAGACACGAATTCTGTCACTGTAATGTGCAAAAAAAAATATGTGCAAGAAAATTATGAGTGCAGTGTTTTCACTATAATAGTTTAAAAACATAAAACATACACAAAGATGGGAAATTGATATTTCAAATTAATCTAGTGATGTATTTAAACCCACCTGAAAATCCTCAAAAACTTTAAACTGCATCTTCAGCTGCTAGAATTGCAGCATAGCATTATGAAATAGATGACCCAAAGCAAAATATTTACTTTTCCCTCAGTTTAATCCGATTCCTACCACAGATGTGCCAGAACCAGGATCCCTCCTCAGAAGACTTAGGGTACAGTAGCACACTCATGGTAAAACCTGTTGAATAATCCCTGATTAGCACTTGAGAAGAGCATTTGACTAAGACATAGTTTTGCTCTGGTGGTAGGACCATTGTCTTGTCTCTACTTTTCATGTGTACTATCACATGCACAAAACTGATGAGAAGTTTACACACAGTGAGACAATTTTTTTCAATATTGTCCTTGCCAAACCATACATGCTATTATAAGTGCTGAAAACTTCAAAATGTAACTGTATATGTGCATATATTAAAACTTAGGTTGAACATTTCTCCTAAATTTTGTCTCTTTTGAGCTTTAAGTTTCAATTTGCAGCAGACTCCCTCCATTAACTTGATAATATTATCTCCAGCTTCCTCCTTTCCCTAAAAATGGCAGAAATGAGCTGTCAGGAAAGGCAGAGAACATGTTAAAATATTCAAGAACTTGACAGAGAAGCCAATATGTAATGTGCATTATGGGTAGAAGTGAAAAGGAGACCAAGCAAAATTCAAAAGGTCCTTGAAGAAGAACTTAAAAGATAAAAATGCTTTGAAGTTATTTAAGTCGTTCAGGATTATTTAAACATCATCCTGGATATGAGCATGGCTCAGTGTAGTCTTTCTTCCATAAATATGTACTTGTCTTTCTAACAGAGATCTTTTTAATCCCTTTCCTATGCTGTTATTTTGGCTAATTCCAAATGTATCAAATACACCTACAAATTATTTTCCTAATTGCCACTCCAATTATATTAATATATTCTAAAATAATAATTGCCAGCAAAAACCATATCAAGTTTATATTATAAATTGCATACTATTTTTTGACAATTTCACCTAATCTTCCTACAGTACACTATCTATTGACCTTTACAGGATGAAAAAAATTATTTGTATAGCATGACAACAATGAACAATTACTCTAACAGAACTGTGAGGGAATACAGTCTTCAGTGATTAAAATTGTCTGAACCTACTTCGTCTCATTAGTGTTGAATTAATTAGGTTTTATTTATTCATATGACATTAATGATTATACAGAGCCTATAATCATCAAAGTTTCAGAAATTCTTGGTGCACTTTGGCAGTAGGGAGGGATTCAGTAGCCCTGTATGAAAGAATAATACAAAGTTAGTATTCTCACTTTAAAACACTATGCTAATTTTTATTCTCATCCCGAACTTTTAGATTCATAAAGGCTTATTTTTCCCCCTCAGTTATAGAACAGTTCAGTCTGAAGTACAAAAAGCGCATTCATAATGAAAGGCTTCCATAAGAATTACGCGTTCTTCAACTGCATGATTGCTGTATGATTCATTATGTTCAAAACCAACAGCAGATATTACAAGGATACCATTTATTATATGATTACTATTATTGAATTCTTGGTATTTAATCTTCCCACATTTAGTATTCTACTTTTTATTTAGCTCCTTTCTAAAGAAATATTGCTTGAATGTTACAACAAAAAAGGAAAAAGAAGGGGACGAACAAGATTAATAATTCTTGGGAACGTGTGCTATTACTTTGATTTGTGAATGCATATGAATAAAAAAAAAATCTTCAGGTACGTTAGCCTGTTTGGTATACATACATTAGAATTTAGCCTAAAGAAGGAAATTAAAACTAAAATATGAGAATTAAATATGGTTTCAGAAAGGCTTATTTTGTAAAGTCTATGTGAATTATATTTTATGCAATATAAAATACCTTTGTGAGATGTTTTAATGTTGACTAATTCCTGAGAGAAATTAAATTATGATGCTTAAACAGAATGGAGAAAAATAAAACCGAATATTATGTACTTACATGTCAGCACAGAAAACAGGAAGATTTTCCTGACTTGCCCTGATAAAGGGCAGATGTTTATAACCTGCAAAGCTCTGTTTTGTAGATAAGCAAAAATGATGGTCCTGGAGATGTATTTTAAAAAGGGACTGAGGAAACAGTCTATCAATAAAAATGAGAACAGGCAATCCAGCAGTACTCTCATCTCCAAGCACCTATGAATACAGCTGCAGAATTACCAAGGGAAGTACCAGGAACACACTAGTAGTCACATTATCACATTTCCACTTCTACCCTTGAAGGGGTCTGAGAAACTGACAAAATAGTATCACTTTTAAAAAAAATTAATACATCAATCTCATCAGACAACTACCAGCAACATACAGTTAATTACATGTAAAGGCACATTACAGCACCTGACAAAAGACTTGCAAAGTTTCTAGGGGTGAGCATGAGCTAATGTTCCCAGCCATCTAAAGACTTTCTTTTTTTTTTTTTAATAGCTAGAAGAACTAAAATGCAGAATAGATTTCATCACTTGCACAGCATTCATCAGAAAGCAAAACTACTGAACAGTATAAATCTGTCTTAAAAACTAAGAAACAAAATCAGAAAAGCACAATCTAAAGAAACCACCTCCTTAGTTTTCTTGCAATTCCTGCATGTAAGCACTGCACAAAAACACAAGGTGGTGAACAGAACAGAACATTTCACAATTTCCATAAATGTTGTAGGCAATGTTACATATTCTCAGAGGTACCTTTAATCAGCAAGACTATACATATATATACATGGAACGCTAATAAAATTCCTATTTTTTTAATTAAACAAACAGCAATGTATCAAAAGAAGGTAGCAACTAAACTTCATTTCCACTGCTTTGTCCTGATTTGGAGCAGAGACATGATCTCAGAATTGTTTTTCAAGTAAAGAGAATGTACCAAATAATTGCCTTCTAATAATATAAATACTGGGTTGGTCAAAAAGTAATTGTGGTGTTTTTATGGGGAAAGGAAAGGCAAATTTTTCATAGGAAACAAAAACTTTATTAAACAATATGTTGTCCATTTTTTTAAATTATTTTGTTGCCATCTTTCAGGCAGCTTCATGATTCCATGCTCAAAGAAGTTCTTAACCTTCTCAGCAAAAAAACAATTCCAAGAACACTTTCATAACCTCATCAGCAGTGAGGGTTTTACCATTCAAGGTGTTTTGTAAAGAACGAAACAAATGATGGTCTGATGGGGTCAGGTCTGACAAATATGGTGGATGCGTAACACATCCCGTCCGAGCTGCAACAATTTTTGAACAGTGACCAAACTTGTCTGTGGTCTAGCATTACCATGGAGAAACACAACATCTTTGTGATTCACCAGTTATGGACACTTCTGTTAATGGTATCATTTAATTTATCCAATTGATGACAGTACACATCTGAATTAATGGTTTGGTTTTTTGGAAGCAATTCAAAATACACAATACCTTTGAAATCCCGCCAGACTGACAGAAAAACCTTCCTTTGGTGAATATCTGCTTTTGAAGTGCTTTGAGGGGGGCTCATCATGCTTGTTCTATGATCTTTTTCATTTGTCATTGTTGTAGACGATTCATTTTTCATTGTCTGTTATCATATGTTCAAAAATTGATCGTTTTCTTCACATTTCAAGAGAGACTCTCAGATGTCAAAGTGCTTAGTGAGATGAATTCCTTTGAGCTCATGTGGTACCCAAATATTGAGCTTCCTAATGTGTCCACGTTGTTTTAAATGGTTTTCAAAGCTCAAATTCTATATGTTATGATTATCAGCAAATTCCTGTAAAATTGATTACCAACTGGTTTTGATCCATGCCTTTATTTTTTCATTATCAACTTCGATTGGATTTCCTGAGTGTTTTGCATCTTTAACATCAAAATATCCAGACCAAAATTTAGCCAACTAGTTCTGACACGACTGTAGTTTTAAGGCACTTTCACCATACACATCACATAACTTTTTATGAGCTTGCACAGCGTTTTTTCCTTTTTGGAAGTAATACAGCAGAATATGACAAAAATGTTCCTTTAGTTTTTCCTTTCTGAAATTCACACCAAATAAATAATTGTTAAACAAATCGTGCACTTTCTTTTTCTAAAACAACCTTGAACTGTCAGCTGTCAAGTTACACAATGAATTTGTGGTTTAAAATGAAATTGTCACATTTCAAGACACATATGCCCATCTATTTAAAAAAAAAAGAAAAAGCAATTACTTTTTGGCCAACCATATGTTACATTTACTCAGTTCTTTACTGAGAGGGTTGTCAAAGGCTGGAACAGGCTGCCCAGGGAGGTGGTGGAGTCACCATCCCTGGATGTATTTAAAGAGCGGGTAGACGAGGTACTTAGGGATATGGTTTACGGGGTAGACAGGAACGGTTGGACGTGATGATCTCGGAGGTCTTTTCCAACCAAGTGATTCTGTGATTCGGCATAACTTTGTTCCCTGATTGGCTTGCATTCGGAAATGAGATTTTTAAATTTTTTAATAAAAATTTTTTCAAAGAAGATGAAAAGGTTTTTTACCCAAAAACATCAAATGTGATGACGACAACTACAGAATTTGTAAATTAAGGAAAATATTGAAACTGATCTTTAACTAGACATGGTTTCAAAGAATTGACAGTTTTCAATGAAAATTATTCCCAAAGTCCTACTGTATGCCTTCTTAGCTTCAGAAGAGAGGAAGAGAAATGGAGAAGGAGTACATAGAAAGTACTGGTTGATAAAATTTCTGAAGAAAGCTATGCATTTGTTTCTCACGGGAATAAGAAAATTGAAAAGTCTCCATTGGCATTTGTCTGGCTGAGTTCCTGTTAAAATAATTACTTCAGTACTGCTGGGATGGCATTGTTGTTGATGTGTTGAAACACCAGAAGACTTGGACAAGTATTCTTTAAATATTTATAATCTAAGCAAATAAATACAATTAAATAATACGTATCTGTATGAAATTCAAACTGAATCTCAGAGGTACATAAGATCACGTTTGCTTTAAGTTGATCTTTGCTTACAAACCAATGACTTAGATAAACTTTTAAAGATCTACTAACACTGTTGAAGCTGAAAAGGGTTTAGTTGCAGGAGCTTGGAAAATGCTACAACATTTTGATCAGTATAAAAATACCAATTTTGTTAAAAGAAAGGCAAACTTTGCAACAAAGAGATGACAGAAAATAAAGGAGACATAGCCAAAGGTTGAGAAATCTGGAGTTTGCATTATGCATATAAAAAGTATGCAATTTCTTATTTCCCCTTTCCAAAGTTTTTGGGCATATTCCAATTTTAGAGATAACTTCACGCAGATTAAAGTGCTTTACACTACCCTGTTTATCACTGCAAAGAAGCAGAAATTGTGCCTGTTGAAAAAGGATGCCTGTAACTACAACATGAAAAGTAGCATCATAGAGAAGGTACACAAAAGGACATGCACAGCCAGGCAAATTCCTGTTGTTTTTCCAGAATGAAGTATAAACATTCACTATCTTGAGTCTGTTCCTTCCAAAGCATACAAGACTGACTTAAGGATGATTAAGTTGGGTTTTTTTGTTTGTTCTGTTGTTGGTTATGTTTGGGTTTCTTGTTTTAAAAAAATCTTTTATTGTTCATACTTGCTAGGTGCTTTGAGTAATCTCAAGACAAAGCAGATGTTTTTTGGTTTGGATGTTGGGTTTTTTTAATAACTGAATCTCTTACATTATAACCTGACTCCAGGACATGAAACTTCCTCAATAACATTAAGCATTGTCAGATCTAAAATGTGTTGCCTAAATAGCGCATATTTCTAAGGTTTCTTCAAGCACATTTAGCTAAACAAATTGCTAAAGAGAGAGTGTGCAGTGGAAGGTGGAGGAAGGTCCTTCCAGTACAATGGAGGGCTTGGGGTTTTTTTTTGTCTAGATTCCAACCCAAAGACTACTGAAGTCAAAATAAAGCTTTTCATCAGATTTGGTAGGATATGAATCCAAATTCCATAGAGGCAATTGAATGAGATTTAAAATACAATATATACAAACATGTTCTCATTTCTCCAATCATTCCTGTTTTGCTGTAAGCCCTCCTAACCTTTTATAAATTGTAGTTGACAGGGGGATTAAAGCAAGAAAGGGCCTGCTTAGAAATTTGCAATGGCAACGTGCCCTCTCAAGAGAATACAAACATGATATCTATGAAAGAAGCTGAAGAAGAATAACCAAAGACAAAAAGGGAGAGGAAATTAAATTATTAATATTCTTAAGGAATGTACAAATCAGTTACATTACCAGCACAGAAGGTATTCTAATTAGGGGGAATTCAGTGAGGTTGCTATACAATTTATTCATTCAAATAAGTGTTTTATTGTATTAGACCACCATGTGCAGTTTCACCCATCCTTTCTGTGCTTCCTCAGGGTGTGGGGGATGATCTCTTTATGACTTCCATCTCATCAATTCCTTTGTTGCTTCAGGTGCCTGTGAGCAGCCAGCACTTGCAATCAGAGTGCCCTGCACAGCCATGGAGAGAGGCAACAATGACAAACAACAATTTGTAACAATGACAACTACAGTGGGTGAGTGCCATAAATATGAAAAAGAATAATGATAGCTTATGAAAAAATAAATTGAGATCTATAATGGTGTGAAGTGAGGCATCTCAGGGGAAAATAAAGGAAAAGAAAGTTATTTGAAAACATTGCCCAATTTGTGGGTGCATGGACGTGAGCATGGAGAGATGCAAGTCTCATGGTTGTAGAGGTGCCTCTCACTTCCTTTCTAAGAGCATCATGTGCAGATGGAATAGCCAATTTATTATATTTTTCTTGAGCAGTCCATCAACAAGGTGTACAGAGTTTCATACCTCCAAGGTAAGCAGGACAGGGAGAAGAGATTCTTTCTACTGCAGATTCTAGTCAATAGTTTCATCCAAGTTAAGATGGAAAATACAAGTGCATTTCAGGGGCATTCTGCTAATCTACACTGTATTTTGAAGTTTCTACAGGTTTACCTGTTTTGCAAGTGAATGACACATTTGATTTTCAAACATTTTAACCTTTCCAGAATTCAGAACTTACATATCTATTTCCTAGCTACAGTACTCAGTTACCAAAAATACTATGATGCAATATTGATATACAGGGCTAGATCTTCAAACCCAGCTCAGAACTAAAACTGAGGGACCCATTTGCTTCCCCGATCCTGCACCAGCTATACTAAACTGATGGAGCGCAGGGATATTTCCATGTCCAGTCCAATGGGAACTGTGTGCTCACATCAATGTAGCACACAGTCGTAGAACAATTCTTTACAGCACACGTATCACCTCTAAATGTTTTGAGGACCATTTTGTGGTTGTATGATATAAAGCAGGTACACTAATTGATCTGAGCAATTACTGTGCTGTTACTTTCTCTCTCTATAAAAGGAAGTGCAAGAATTCACTGTCAGTCCTTGCGTCTGAGCTTCTTTTCCATTTCTATCTGTACTTTTAGTGCTTTTCTATAATGTATACTTTGTCTTGAGATATTTGCTGACCAAATTTTTAGATTTTGGAAGATGTAACCGCAACAACACAACCAGGCAACCTTAGGGTTCTTAGCAGCACCTCAGACTCAGCGGTCAAACAGGATGAGTTGTCATCTCTGCTAGCTCTCTCAAATGTCATGTCAGTTCTCCTCCAGGGCAGATATTCTGGCAGTAGTGCCTTCATGCCACTGTACCAGACAAAATCTTTTAAAAAGATTCTCTTTGATGTGTAACCAAGGGAGAGCACAGGTTCCAAGTTCAGTTAAGCATGCTGTGAACATTAGCAGATTTAGCTCCAGAAAGCAAACACAAGTGACAGCCTATAAGTCAAGGAGGAAGGGTTGCTGCAAGAAAAACACTTGTGAGACTGGGTAATTATAAATAGTGTGGATTTTTCAAGTGAATATTGGGGCTCCTAAAAAGCATCACGACCCAAAACCTTGCTGATAACAGGACAGGTATTAATATCATGTGCTTTGCAGTGCTCTCTTACTTGATTCAGAAATGAAGGAAAAAGGGGGGGCAAGGCAGGTATTTGCTTTTTCTTTAATAACACTAAATCCAACACTGAACTGCATCTTCTATTCACAGTATGCAGTTTGGACTTTTAGTATGGAACAAATAATTCACTCATAGCACTCTTTATTCTTCAGTCTCAGTACGAAACTTCATGTCTGGTAACGCTGGATGCACGCAGCTGGCTTCTGCCTATCCTACACACTCAGGAAAGTAACAGTGTCCTCCAGACCTAACTCTCTGCTGAACGCAGGGCAACCTGGGCAAGCAAACTGGTGTAAGTTGTGGTTGCCATATAAGCCTATAAAAATCTTCTACACAGATCAGCATCTTGCAAATGACTTAATGGACACACTATCTAGGAGATAGTACACAGTCTTTTTCTACGTCATTAAAAGACTTCCTCCCTTGTGCAAGGGTTCAGTCAATCTGAAATGTGTGGGTTCTTCACTTTCAAGTTTTCAAAGTAAGTTTTGAACTCAGCCTATGAAGGATTAATAGATGGTTTGAAGTTCAACCAGGACTTCCTAGGTCTGTGGTGAGAACAGCAGTGCAGAGCAATCACTGTTACTGCTGATTTAAACGCCTCATTTACTCCTTCCATATGAAGTTGTTAAATAAAACTATGCTTAACTAATGATAACACTAAAGATGTCAGGAATTCTCCTTTCGCACAGAGTTAGACAGTTGCTGTACACTGTCCCCTAAGCAACCATTTTATACGATTGTATCTCTGTCAATACAGTCAATACATCAATAAATAGTTAAGATAAACCAAAATAAAACTATATAATGGAAAAAAAAGATTAAAAGAATACAATAGAAATGTTTTCCACCACTCTAGAATGAAATATAAGATCAGTATACAGCCTTTGCATATTAATTGTGGGTGAATTCCATTTTTTAAACTTATTCCTTTTTTTTAACTGCCGGTAGAAATTTATATTTTAAATACAGGAAGAATAAGGATTAACCATATTATTATGCAATGAAAACATAGTAATAGGTACATTGCAAAGAAAACTTTTACAGTGTTATTCAAATCTCTATTTCTCACATGTGCATCAATGTACTACTACATGCAGCTTAAGTGTTACAAACCAACAGGATATTGTTTAAACAAATGACGCATATAAAGCACTGATTGCTATTATTCTAAAAGCACGCTAGATATTAAGATCAAAAGAGAGGCTGTGTCCTGCAGCACTACGTTATGGTTATTGTCAGAAGGTTGGGTTTGCTGTTATGTTTTTTCCTTAATGATACAATTTTTTCTGCTCACAATTTAAACCATTACTACTTGTCTTATGAGCCTTAAACACAGAAACAAATGATTTTCTTCCTCTTTGCAATAGCCTTTCACATACATGAAAACTGTTACACTGTCTCCCCATGATTTTCTCTTCTACAGGTTACAACTGCACTTCTTCAATCTCTATTCCGTGTTGCTCTTCTCTGGATGCCAACCAATAAATCTATATTCTTCTTGAAGGAAAATCATTGTATTTTTACGTAGGATCACTTCATGCATTTTTGCAGTCTACATTGCTTATAAAGCCCAATAAGGTATTTACCCTTCTCTCAGCAGTGCAACACTGTTGACTCACGTTCTGCTTGTAGAGCAGGAATTGCAGTTCTGCCCCTTCACTGACTCACAGGGTGGTGGCTTACCCGGCTAAACCTCACATCAGAGGTAAGCACAGGTATAAGCAGAGGTCTGCAATCTCTACAACTATGGCAATGTTTTCTTAGGGGTTTGGTTTTAAGTTCAACCTATGACACAAGAAAAGGCAACTTCTAGCAGATAGACAAGGAAAAGAAGAGAGAATTAGAGAAAATCAGACTGATAGATAAGCAGAGCCCTAATAACTCTTGATTTTCCAGGCAGTTAATTTCTTTCCATCTGGACTCAGCACAGTCAAACTGAAACAACTCCTTTAAGGTGCTGTCTGCACAAGCGAGGGCATCTTTGGATGGACAGCTTTCACGAGTGAACACATCATACTCCATCCTATGTGCAACTGTAACAGAGAGGGCAAAATTATGAATAAACTGAACATTATTCAAGTTTTTGAGAAGAAGAGGAAATCTGGTGGAAAATTTATTGGCATACAAATTTGTATTTATGCAAATACATATTTTCAGAAAGAGCACAAAGAAAGGAAAAGGTGCCCTCAAGGCAGTATCAGTTGTCAGAGGGAATTATGTGATTTATAGGAGCTCTCATAGCTGGGGCAGGTGGCACAAAGATATTTATAGCCATCTTCCCAGCAGAACAGGTGTGCTTTGTGAACAAAGTTAATTCCACACAATTTCATTAGGCAAATTTTCACAGGTAGGGCCATGATTAATCAGATCACTTTTTCTATGATTATATGTATTTAAATGCCTTACTGAATCAGGTTACTGCATTTTAAGTCAAGCTCAAGGCTACAGTCAACAGCAACTCTGTCATTGCCTTCAATGGTAAAGAATTTAATATGATTTATTTTGAGGCCTATTAAAATGTCATCTCAATATACAGTTGTTCAAACTTTGGTCTTGAAAGAAGAAGTATTTTGTATTTTCATTCTGATATTTAATTTAGTCATTGCACATGATGAATAAAATGTTAGGTACAAGATTAGATGGAATTCACTTCTATAACCAATTGGGTTAATTTATTCTCTTCTAAGCAACATTTATACGTCAATCTGGCAGTAAGCAGGGTATTTTTAGCAGTTTAGGACACCCAAGGGAGCTTGAAATTTGCTTTATAGCATCTCTGTGGTCAGTGACCCGCATATTTGCTCTGTTACTACCTGTGTTCACAACTCTTAACACAGACCGCCTGTATTTCAGGAGAAGCTGCTCCAAAAATGGATGAATCTACAAATAGATTTGGCGACCACTTCAGGTCACACACGACGGAGGGAAAAAACCCCCAAGCATTTTGGTTGCCACACTGCTTAGCTGGGCACTCTTAGGAACAACGCAGATTAAAAGAATAAGCACCACATACGGCTGCTTTCTACCCAAGTCTTTTTGACTTTGTAAAATAATCTGAGTTGTGGGGGGAAAAAAAACCAACAAACCAAAAAACAAGAACAACAACAACAATAAAAACCCAAACTAAACAACATCCATTTGTCATCAGATTTAAAAGTGTTCTGAAGATTTTAATAGTAATTTTCAATTTATTAATAACTTTAATCTTAAAATATTCCTTTTGGATTTTTTCTGGCTTATTTGAAAGACAATGGGAAAGTAATCTTTTTACCCTAAATATTTCCATCTCCTCACTCATCAGAATTATCTTAAAGCAGTCCTGCTAGTGTTTTATTTTCTCTTCTGTGTGCAGAGAGCTGATATTATAAAGAATGTCTCAACATATATGCCCTCTGAAATTATTCTGACTTCTGACAGATTGCACAAGACACTGAAACTAGAAACCTTATATGTGTAAGCCATTGTACTAATCTATTTCACACAAAGATAAATTTAGATATTTTACATGGAGGTAAAACTAGATTTGAGATATTGCAACTGCAAGGCTTTACCATCATTATTTCATTACAGCAGAATTTACAAAATGAAAGACCTCAGCTGGTTGATACAACCCAGACATTGGTCTGCTCTGACTTCATCCAAACACTGGATCCACCAATTCTTAACCTATCAGCTCTGTAAAAGCTCCTAAATTGGCACTGATTTCTGACTGCATATACAGACACTGTACTTTTGGATATGGAGCTTTACAGCCCAGCTGCTCTCTGGATCCTCCCAGTTGTTTACCTACTTTTTTCAGAACACTGCCTACCTTCTTTTGGACAGTCAGTGCTTTGCATTTAACCCCTTCAGATGCAGTGTGTAAAGTCTATTACAGAGCTTTATTCTTAAGAGTGCAGATAAGAACAATCTGTAAGAATGATCCCACCTGTCTCAGTTTAGTCAATCTCAGTAAGAGATATTCCCCAATTTTATTTTATTTTTTTCTATTATTTTTTAAGGCATATGTATTTTTGCCATTAGTTAAAATTCCATCCTTTGTTCTAGGAATAAGACAAATGGTCCATCAAGCCAGCAAGTCACGGAGAGATCATCAGCACAGAATGATTCTAAGATATAGCAAACATGGAGGACACACTATGAGATAAACATCACAACAAATGGCAGAGATTTACAGCTCAAAGTAGACATGGCCATGTGGTTTACATTTATAGCTCCAATACAAACTTACTCCACTAACAGTCTAAGATTTTACAAGAAGTCAAGCGTACTCCATAGCACCCCAATCAAGTTTATGGCTTTAAAACAGCAAATACTAAAGCTTAGAATCTGTTCAGTTGTGCCATTTACACGGTGTGAAAACAGATTCTTGCTACACCAGAGTACATCAAAAGGGTTTACAAAAGAGTTAAATAATTTCCTTATCCATAACAAAAAGAAAAGTGGTGCAGTCATATAGCTAATGGAAGAACCACAAAACAACCACGGTCTCTCAAATACAGATATGGGCTTCTGCACCACAACATTACCAGTTTCACTAGTTTATTGATTTCACTGGAAGGACTAAATAAAACTCTACTGGAGATCAGAAGTCATCTTTTGTATTATTTCTGCATCTTTTGTTTTACATTTACAGATATACATCTGCACATATGTATATACATACATAGAAAGTATGTTGATTAACTCTAGTTTATAAAACTTCCAGAAGTTTTCAAGATGATTTTAACACTATCTTGCATTAATAAAACTATTCAAGAGGATAATGGACTGAATTTGCTGTTACTTAAAAACAAGGTAATGCATATTGGATGACATCAAATGAATTACATTATTAATTCCTTCCTGAATCTAGAAGACAGGAGAAATAATAATAAGAAAGAGAAAAAAAAATAATTCACATGTGAAAAATCAACTGAGGAGGAAAAACTAGCTTTTTCAGGGAAATCTCCCTTGTTGGATAATAATTAACAAGCATTTTCCAGGCCAGCAATCATGAAGCTCTCATTCAGATTTCCCCAAAGAAAAAAACACGCTTTGATTTTTATTTTCTAAAAATTTTCTTTCATAAACTAAAGCATACATTCAAAGGAGGTATCAAGGATGAATGAGGATAAGATGTTTCTACTCTGAGGCACGTCATTTTTGCCATGATCAGTGTGATAATAACACTGAGAACTGTAGCAATAAGTGCAATTCTGTTAAAACAAAACAGTCACAATACGTGTAGAGCCTCCTACCTTTATTCTAACCTTTTTTATCATATGCTTTAGTGCCAGATTTTTTCTTACTTTCATTATACATCCCTACAATCTTTTTGTTGCCTAGACCCCAAAATTATGCCTTCTGCTTCCAGGAATAAATCCAGCAGCTTGTACTCAGGGCCTTTTCACCTTCTTTCAAGTTTTCCCTTTTCCTCTAGTTCTTATTTTTAAGGCCAGCAGTACTAAGAATTACCAGGTATGTCTTAAAATCCATGCAAATCTCCCAGACCACCTGATTTCGTATTTCATATATTCTAATATTCTGATAACTAAGAAACCTCCCAAGATACAATATAGATTTTTAAACTCAGTAATTCCCCTGACATACAGATAGTTTTGAGACTACTTCTGAACATACCGTCAGTTTTTCTGAGAAATCAAACTTCTAAAGATGAGCAGGCAGAGACAGTTCACAAGATATATCTGTACAACATATAAAACCTGGACAGGGATACAGATAAGATGGAAAAAGGCTGAGTGATTTTTAAAAAGTAAATTACTACTAAATGCATAAACCAAGCAAAAGCCTAACCAACAGTTCTAATAACAATTCTTCCAGAGCTTTTGTTCAGTAGCGTGTCTCCTTTACCCAAAAATGAAGGTATGAAACCAAATTGCTGACTTTTTTTTAGTTTTGTCATGCTTATATAGCCAGTTGAACACAACTGATAAAACGACAAGCTTCTGAAATTATTATTTCATTTCAAATCGTATTTGACATATGGGTATTCTCACTAATTTTTAAGTGCTTAATCACATCTATATGAGCAAGTTGATGTTTAAACTGATGGCAGATTTTAACATGTAACATACATTCCACATGCATATAGAATGTCACAATTTCTGAGGAGTACTTTGTGTTTACAGAAAAGGATAGTCAAAGTGTTTTTTCACTATACAGTATGAGTGGACAGAAAACTACAATCAAAGCCTTTTAGCTATTATCATGAAAAGTCAGCTTTTGCAAGGGAAAAATTGCTTTCGTCTACCAAAACCCTATTTTTTACTCACTGTGCAGAGGAAGGTCAAAGTTGAAATATATCTTGCTGTGTAATGAAGACATAATAAAAATGTGAAGTCATAAAAGAGAAAGTGATTACAGCCACTGTAATAGATGCCCTGTTTACTTTGCAGATTGCATTACATCATGTAAAGCTAAGCTATGATACATGCCATTGCTACCTACAGCAGATAATAATTTTGACATCTCTTGGGAAATAACATCTTCAAGAGCATTATATTTATGAGCAATACTGTGCCAAGACTGGTTGCTGGTCTGAAAAAGCCTCTCAGTGTTAAATACAACAAACGCTTCCTCTACCATAGAAGTTGTTGAAAAAACTTACAGTGCAAATCAGCCAGAGGCTTCTAGACAATCTGTCTTTGTAGTTTGTTACAGGGAAAAATGGACACACCCTGGTCTCAGTGAAAAGGAAACACTAAAGGAAAAACTAAGAAAGGAAGTATGAAAGTGATGGATTACAGTACAGAAGAACAGAGTCTTAACCAAATAAGGTAAAAAAAGAATTATTCTATTTTGGAGAACTTATAATGGGTTTAAACTACCAAAGTTGCATTATAGTGGAATACATTTTTAAACCATTTGTATGTATATCTTGGGTATAGAAAATATGATGTATCACTGTGTTTATATTTAGTCAACAAGGGAAAATTTAATGACTTCTTTGTGCAGTTTTGTAGAACTGCGTAAGTCCTCACACCGAGTGACCACGTACACCATGTCTTAGACACATCCCTAGCGCAAAAGTTTTTAAACACCTTCAAAGTGGGCCAAATGAAAAAGTAGGTATCTGGCTCAAATACTGCACATCAGCTATTTATGTTTTTGGTGAACAGAGAAGATATCTGAAGAAAGCTAATCCCACAGCACAGCCTGAGTAATTTCTTCTCTCATCACTGGTTTTAACTTTGCACCATTCATACTTTGACCTCTTCCCAGATCTGCCTGCTCTACAGAGTGTTTATTTCGTCAAACACACAGGTAGTCTGTCAGTTCTTGTAA
Organism: Mesitornis unicolor; assembly: GCF_000695765.1. Taxonomy (NCBI): domain Eukaryota; kingdom Metazoa; phylum Chordata; class Aves; order Mesitornithiformes; family Mesitornithidae; genus Mesitornis; species Mesitornis unicolor. The sequence goes on from NW_010169833.1 coordinate 22,426, forward strand.
CTAATCCTATTGCCTGGAATTGCTTGGGCAGTGGGAAAGTTCAGCACTGAGCCATCCCTGAAGCAATTTTTTTCGGTAGTGTCTTCAGCAGATGCAAGAAGGAACTTAATATTTGGATTGTGGTCCATCAGAAAGACACTTTATCACTACAGCGTTTAGCTTTTCATACACAGCTTTGATTTTTAAATAGGAAATAAAGTGTGTTCACACACTAATACTGAACTGTTTATTCTTGCTTACTCACCACAGCTTCTACCTGCCTCCCTCCTACCACCTCCCCATCCCTCCAAAAAAAACCCACAAACGAACAAAGCAAAAGGAGAGGAAAGAGAGTATGCATTTACAAAGATGCAGAATGACTTGTAGCAGGGCTGGGGCAAAGACATTTGTTTTACTGCAACCCTACCAGATTGCTCCAGTCAATTCAGTAGCACTGCCTCAGGACTGAGTCTTGAGTCTTACTACTGATCACTACCTCCTGACTGATATTGTGTTACATTAGGTGAAACAAGTACAAATAACTATGAATCACCTACAGAAACTCAATTTTTATTTCTCTCAGAATACATGAAAGAGCAGTATAATTTTTACCTTACCAATGTATAAAACAAAGAAAGAACTGGATGCAGTAGATGGGAGTGCCACTGCTACCTCCTAAATTCTCTGCCAGAAGGCAAAGCAGAGGGATAGGTAATATGAACAGCATCATGCCATGTGCAGGTCAGGATAATCTTGATGCCATGGCAGAGTACAAGAATAGCTTTGAAGAAGCAATTGTTCTCTCCAGAGAGTGAGACACAGTTTAGGCCACTATTTTAATGCCTCAGTGCCTACACGCTAGCTCCTGAGGCAAGTAGAGGGCTCAACTTACCCTCCAAAAGAATCACAGAATCTTTATGGTTGGAAAAGACCTTTAAGATCATCTAGTCCAGCTGTTAACTGACTCTACTATGCCCACCTTTAAATCATGTCCCTAATGGCTTATCCCTCCCAAAATGACACTTGACACACTGTGTGCACATTCAACCCAGCATTCCATGATGCCCATCAGCTGCTCTGGCCTATTCAGAGGCTTGGGAGACTTGTTTAGGGTTTGGCTTAAGTCATTACATGACCTCTTTCACTAAAAATAATCTTATCAGAGAACAGAAATCCAAAGCTATTTATTTTAATCAAAGGAATTGTTTGGGGCAGGGATACTGCATAGTCCTTTGCCACAATGTATATAGAGCAACTCAGAGCTTCTTACTTACTGAGGTCTGCACTATTTCTGTTCTCTCTGTGCCCCTTTGGGTTTCTGCATTCTGGTCAGAAATAAACTCTTTTCCCTTTTCTTGTAGCACCGACCTGCTGGGTGGCAATTTGCTAAGAAGTGGTCCTTTAACTAACTCTACTGATAGTTCATATAGGGAATCCACAATTTATTTTTTTAATAAATAACACCTTAGGTTTCTGAATCCAGCAAATCACTATATACTGAAAATGAATCAGTCATGAATATTGTTAAGAACATCAGATGCCAGTGGTTCCACTTATCCTCTGCTAGGAGAAATGCTATTCTGGAAATGTCTGGTAGAAGCTTATTTTTTTACTAACTCTCTTGAAGGCCTGTTGGAAAACCAACTACACTACGTTCATGGGAATCCCTTTCATTCACATGTTGCTTGAACTGCACAGCAATTCAGCAGTGCATGATTTCCCCCCTACAGAAACCATGCTGACTCTTCCCTAACAGACTCTGTTCATACATAGTCTCAAAGATATAATTATTTTATATCGTATCTTTCTACCAGCTTCAGAAATCAAGCTCAGCCTGTAGCTGCCCACAGAGTCCCTTTTGTGCGTAGGAAGTGACCAGAAACTACACTGGCAACGTGCCAGTCCCTCCAGCATCGTGGTTGTTTGCAACAGTCAGACACCTTGGCCAGTCGCTCTGCAATTTTGTATTTGAGTTCCTCTCTGATGAATGCCACCTGACCTGGTGAATTACTGACAGCTAATGCATCTATGTGGTGCAACACTTTAGATATATTTACACAGACCCATCTTTGTCATCGGACCCCTACCCTATTTACTAGAAATGACGACACAGGTGTAGAAGTTTTGCCAATGTCTTCAACAGCACAGAGCAATGAAAGGACTTAACTGAAGCTCTCTGCTACAGCTTTATAATTCCTGAGTCCTTCCTTACAGCTTGGTCATTAAGTGGTCTCCACTTAAAACCTACCTGACTTCCTGCTTTTGATTTAAGAACCTTTGACCAGAAGCTTCAGCACCCCTTGTAAGGTGCTCTTCAAGTTTTTAGTACTCTATTTCCTGTCAACATTTGACCTGCTGTGATTTATGGGCTTTCTAGTTCTCATTTGGAGAAGCTTTGTACTTTTTAAAGGAATTTTTTAAGCCTTCCCCTATGATAGCCTCCTTGCAGTCATGCTTTCAGGAACTTGAACAGGAATCACTTTGATGGCTTCTTTGTTTTGTTTTGGGTTTTTTCTTCTCCTCTACATGTGGCAGTTTACCCAGGCTTCTAATACAACACTTTTGAACACTGCAGGCTATTTGTAGGCATCTTGCTTTTCAGACTACTCGTATATTTATTTTACTAATTGCTTTTTTTTAAAAAAAAAGTACTTCTGCTTCTTTACATTACATATTTGCACACTGGATTTATTCAGCTTGCTCTCTCCCACTCTAACATAGAACTTCATTGCACTGTTGTACTGTGAGCAGTGCTATGGGAAGGTCTTCCTTTAATTCAACCTGAAGCAGGCCTCCCTCAAGAAACAATTCCAAATGGCTTTCTTATTATTATTTAAGTCTTAATACCACCATTCAGTCTCCTACAGTGTCCAAAAATTTTATCTCTGCATCTCATCCTAACACAGAGTCTGTACATGCGTAGATAATATCTGCTGCTATTACCAACTGTCCCAAATTCTCAACTTCTGATTTCACTTCATATTCCCTGATCAGTGTTATGGTCCTGAACAAGCTTGCAATACATTCCTAGTTATTTTTATTTGTTAACTTCTGTTATTTCCACAGGCTGAAATTCTGTGCAAGGCCTTTGTAGCACTTCTCTGTTTCTGCAATAGTTTTAAGTTACGCTTTCTGCGCTATGACACTCTCCTGCCTGTACATAACATTCTCTCAACCCTGCAAAGCTGGTAGCCTGGCAACTCTGCACCCCATTGATCATCCTCCTTCTACCGAATCCAAGATGTATATCATACCCAGCTGCCATCTGACAGCCAGCATTC
>NW_010169833.1:25716-34678 GCF_000695765.1 Mesitornis unicolor
TCTCACTTCAGACTTCCAACACTGGCACAGAAGCACTTGCTTCTTCCTCTTTCCCCCTGCTGTTTAACAGTGCGTGTGACACTTAACTGAAGGCCCTTCTCTGTTACTGGTACTTTGGCTTTTTCCTCCCAATTTCCCCCATTTCTTGGTGTTTTCAGAATAAAACAGTGTTGGTTATGCCCACCCTGTAGGTTGTGTCAGCAAAAGTTAGGTCTTTACACATCCCAGTAACTTCTGCAGGGCCTGCTACCTTCACACATGCAAGGCAAGTTAGTCTGTGGCCCTCTCAGATGTCAACTATGCACATAAGAATCAGATCTACCACCACCAGCAGCTGCTGTCCTTGAGAGTCTCCCATGTCACAGGAACATCCTCGGTGCAAGATGACACTGATACTCTAGAGACATCTTTGATTGTCCTCACCGCTTCAGGCCAGCCACTCTCACCACAAGAGAACGTAAATATTTTCTCAACACTAGGATTCTCCTGCATTGCATACATACACTGACAAAATCCACCCAGGCAGATACTGGCACACGCTGCACAGCGTTCTGGGCAGCCCTCAGCTCTCACTCTTGCTGGGTCCTATGGCATCAGAAGCAGAAAACTGCTTGAGCTTTAAAAACTTTTAGATTTACTTCTTCAGTCAGATGATGCACTCCTTACCCTAAGCTAACCTGCTGGCTAGGTAGAGCCAGTAGCAACAGGTTGGGAAGTAGCAACCTGTGCAGGGAGAAAAATCTTTGAGTATAGAGAAAAACAAAAACTGAAACAGCAAGCTGACCCCAGGATCTCTGCATTGCCAGTAGAGATCGCTAGAAGCACCTCTGCAGTCCCCACACAATACAGCCCTGGTAACTCAAACAGCCTTTTAGTCCTCTTCTAGGCAAGTCCCACACTCCAGATGGACCCTGCTGTGCACATCCCCTTCAGCCATGCATGAGAAGCCACCGCTGAGGTAACACTCACTCCTGTCTGCTCATGTCACACACTAGTTTCCCATACATGTGGCAAGAGAAAAGAATTAACATGCTTTCCAGCTGTAGGTTGACTACCAGTGTACTTTATGAATTTGAAGAGAGTCTTACTATGGATGCACAACCAGGAAAAGAGAAGTATCAATATCACGGTTCAGCCAGTGTTGCAGCTCTTTACTAAACCAACACTGCTAACTTTCTTTTTTTCAGTTGTAGTCAGCCATTCTCCCTCAGAAAAAGCCTAACAAGTACCAGACAAAGCAGAGAAGACAGCAGAAATGTCTTATTTCCACTGCAATAGAGTCAGAGCATGGCACTGAATACAGCATTTGGTTTGCTTTTATGCCTGAGTATTTAGTGCAAATCTTTAGGACCAGATTCTTTCACCCAATGCCTTCTATTCGGGGCATATTTAAGATTAATCATAATCTCTGCCTTTTTGCAACAGCATAGCATTTTTACTCATGTTTTTCATCATATATCATAACCCAGAAACTGAGTATCTCTTTATGATTATTTTATCATCTTAAAAACACTAAAAGAAATGACATGCACTACATGTAAATGAACATCATTAGCATTTATTGTCAAGTATGCCACTGACAGCAAAAGTAGCATTCTCATCTTCTCTCTTTTTTTATCTCCACACTTTTACTTCATACTTTATAACTATCTGACCTTAAAAATAAACCTAATGGATATGCAGGCTTATCAGCATTGCTCGTACTTGAGCTACTTTCACCATCGCTCTTCCTGGATCTTGTCTCAATCATCATTATACAAGCTTTGTTGATTCAATATTGCCTTTTATGCACTATGTTTGTAAAGCCTTATTAAAGTTTAATGAAGACATGAAATTGGATAATATTTGCATGTAAAATAAATCTGTAGTCTAAGCAATGCAAAGTATCTGTAATCATCAAAACAAATCATATAGCACATGAGACAATAAAAAGAGAATGGAAACCAGGGAAAGACAATTTACACAGAATCTCTTCCTAGAAATCAACTACCAAAGATTCACTAGCCATAATTTAACATACAAAGCTTTACCTATCAAATAGAATTGCCATTTGCATAATCAATTTTCTTCTACCTTAATAAAAACTAATATCTTTAAGACTCAAATGCAGTAAGTGCTTGTCCTAATTTTTTATTATTTCTAGGAATACAAATGCAGAATATATCAGTAATGCATACACTATTATATATGTGTGCTAAGTGGCAGATGGAAGATCCCTTTAATGAAATGCTACCCATATGATGGGATAACAGGAAGAAAAGAATCCATTTCAACATAGCTCTAAAAATTAAAAAAGGTAATGAAAATAGAGATGAAGGTGCATTTTCTTTGCTCCTGTACTATCTGCAGGAGATCTAAGCAATTTAAGACATAATTTATTCTAAGATCAAAGTTGTCCTAGTTCAAGTCTCTCTACTGGCAGAAATTATTTTATACTAGCAAAGTATTTTACTGTTTTTGTAGCAATGCTTAAGAGATGTATTTTTATGTTCTCTCAACGCAGCAGGCGATTACTGAAGACTAGGGAAATATTGTGGCTGAATCAAAGCTAGATCAGAAGTCTGCTTCTCCTTGAACATAGGTAAAAAAGTGCTTGTTTTTCTTAATCATTATAAACACAAATGATACTTTCAATAGCTAAGGAACAAAAAGATGGCATGTCCCCAATGAACTGCCACTAGAACTGAGCCAATGCTGCAAAATATTATCTATGAATATTCATTTGAATTTTAGAACACATTTGCTTTGACTTCAATTTTGCATTCCTTTTGTGTTTGCTTTTGGCATGTTCTACTAAATTATTGCTAGCAGAAATGTTTGCTGAAGCTGTGGATTTTAAGCAAAAACTACAAAATATTTACTGGAAGTGCCCTTTGAATTTACAGTTGTGGTTATAGCCAGCTGCAGTCTGATTCCTGAGGTTAATTTAGACCTGTCAACGGAGAAGAAAACAGCAGGTAACCCATATCTTTAAATTCTTGCTATTAAAATCAGCAAGAAACCATTCATGAATCATAGTGGCTTAATTGCATAGATACAGTAAATAATTTTGGATGATAAGTACTTCAGAGCATGCAAATAGTCCAAAAATGTACTGCTAGGTAAAGAAGAGACAACCTTTGTCACTTCAGTAGTTATGCACAAGGCATTACAACAGTCCTGCTGCTGGAATTGCTCCAGGAATGGCAGCTTCTGCCATATCTGAACAGACACTTTGCTTCTAGCAATTATTTGTGACTCATTCCCCACCAAAATCAGGAGCTTTTGTCTTAAACTTTCATGTTAACACAACTGAGAAAAAAACAAACCAAACATACTAGCATGTAACCTGTACATCTCAGCATCATTCAGAAGAGCTCAACATGCCATTTTGAAGCATAAGGGTAAATCCAACCTCTTTTGTAAAATGGGGTATAGTCTGCTTCCTAGAAACACCCACAAGTTGTACTTAAATTCCTGACATGGTTGTGAAGCCTGGGATTTTAACTCAGCATATTACAATAGTTAACATCATTTGGGTTTCTCACTTGCGGTATGTACAACAGACTTGTTTTTCTGAGCCACATCACTTTTGAATGCTTAGTGGTGGCAAGAGGGAACATATCCATTAATGTACCCATTGGTTCACCAGGCCCATGTTCTCTCATTCCGTCAAGCATTTACATCACAACCCTCTGTGGCCAACCCCAAACACTCTCATGACTGGATGTAGGTTAAAAATGTCTACCTTCCTCTCCTCAAAACCACATGTTATAAAGTAATTGAGGCAATCAAATATATGTGTGTGCTATATATATATATATATTTATATATGTGCCTATGACAGTGCACAGTAGATAGTCAATCCAGCAGAGCACATAGTCTCTTTGCTGCTTAGGAAGGTGCCTCGCTAACATACTTCTTGTCTAGCAGTATTAGGTGCTTCAAACTTCTGTTTCTGCTGCAGCCATGAAATGTCTTGACCTCACAACAGAACTATTGTCAGAGCAAGAGAGCAAAGTACAACAACTTCTTAGAAGAGGGCTAGGTTTGCAGATAGCCAACCTTATATACTGTTAACTCTAACAAGATTTTTTTTTCCAACCACCATCAGAATCACCCATCATCACTCCAAGATGAAGAATACCAGTACAAGTTTTCATTGGATTATCCATGAAATGAAAGTGAAGGAATGACCTTCAAAGACTCAGTCTTCCATCAACACAAAACAGCATGAGAAACAGGCACTTGCAACAGATCAAGAATGGGGAATTATGTTAATCTCCTTGAAACTGTATGACTTTGGGAATGAACAACTATGAAGTAACAACAGAAAGACTCCCTCCAGAAAAAAAAGAAAAATCAGAGTTGTAAGGAAATAGTTGGAAAATAACAAAAAAAGTTTGCCTTAATTATTTCTCAGGTAAACAAGGTCAGAAATTCTGAAATATCCAAATACTGAAGGATGTTTAGCTGAAAAGTTCAGCAAAGAACAAGAGAAAGTGTTCTGCTATGTCTGTACGTAGGGGCATGTAACACTGAAGAAAAATCATGAAGCAAATAATGAACCTTCTTGGGATTACATTTGAAACTATTTCTACTTTTCAGGTTACAGCACTTCAATTTCTGGCTTCCCTTGTCTAAAGCTATTTTATGACTCTGAATGAAAATTTATATTTTTATTGGGATGATTACACAAGCAAAAAATTAAACTCTTTTCATCTTTGGCAAATAAGCCTCAGAGGAACTCTTCAAAGTCTTATGGATTTCTGTCTATCAAAAGTTTATGACAAATATCACTGTGAATGGAGTAACTAAAAAGTAATAAAGATAATTCAAAGAAACAACCATACATCATGAAAACGTCTTCAACATTTTACAGTTTTGAATATTGAAAAATATAGCCACAATTTCCATTAAAAGCACCAAAGCAAACCAAGCAAACAAAAAAAATAGTCTATACTTCCATTGGTGTTTAAAAACAAGAAAGCATTTAAACCTTACCACTCTTATCCCTTTTTTAATAGGGAATAAAGTGTATCTTATTAAAAACACAGTATGAACAGCTGAAGGAGTCAAGACTATTTTACTTAAGCTCCTAGTTTTCAGTGAGGATGCATCTCCCTTTGTGCTAAGGTTAGCAGTGGAAGGGCAGATTTTAGCAGGATGAAGAGCACACAGCTTTGTCCTTCTCCAAGTACATTGCTGGTAGCCCTGCCAACATGAGCTTCCTGCAGACATGCTCCGCATGTGAGGCTAGACCCTGGGTCACGTGTCCCCTCCACCTGCCAAAAGTTCTCTCACCAGCCAGCCCCAGCAGTCACGTCAGGACTCCAGAGCAAGCTGTGTCCTGGTCAACAGTTTCTTTTTTGGAAGTAGGAATGCATACTTGCATACTCTGACTGCACAGAAATTTACTGGGCTGGGAAGATAAAGCATTCATTTTCAGATATAAAAAACAACCCAACTTATAATCTTGTTATTTTTCTATATTCCAAATTGTGTGTGGAAAAAATATGGTTCAGTTTTAAGATTACTTATCGTGTCAATTAGGCATATTACATGTATTTCATAGCTTCTTTAGTTTTTTTAAATAATTACTTTATTAATAGGAAATTAGTCTTCCACTTTCTGTGATGCAAGTTAGTTTAAAAAAAATTAAGACTAATAATTGATCTAAAACTAATTTATCAAACTTTTATTTTACATGGTCTGGGGTTATTAGGTTTTATATCTTTCAAGTGATTTTGCTTTACCTGCTTATTTTAATATAGTGCAGAGTACTGATGGATTTAATTTAAACCTGCATATTTTTTCAGCTTAGATTTCCTCTGACACAATGGCACTAAAATATATCAGTAAAGACAGTCCTGGCAGAGCAGCAACAAGATCTTGTGCTGTCCTCTCAAGAGGCATAGCAAGATAGAGACCTGGGAAGATGGAAGACTGTTACAGGAACCTGTGGTCCACATCCAAACTTGGTCTTTAGCTGAGAATTTTCTCACTCATTAGGAAAAAAGATACATAAATATAACTATTCTCAGTCACACAGGTTTTCATTCAACCAGATACCTCTCAGAATCACAAAAAATGGTTTCCTTCAGGGAAGGAAAGGCTTAGGTCATGGTTTCACTCAGATTATTTGACAGGATTTTGAACTCACAGCCCATTTCTTATGAGCCATCACCAAGCACAGAGCACACACAGTACACATAGGGTAGCTCTGCAGTTCATCATGCAAGAGATCTACCATCCATTTTTCCTCTCTCTACCTTTCTCCTCATCCTAATAGTCTAATGCTGATGAGCTTTTGGTAAGCTAGGAAATAAATTTTTCCACCCACCAGCTTCCTGATGCAATCTCAGTACTGACAGAGGAAGGGTGGTTGTAAAGTTAATTTTAAGGTGTTCAGTGGTTTTAGAGAAATATCTCCTTGGAACTGTAGCTTGAAGACAGGGACATCACTCCCTCAGGAACACCAGATATAGGCATAAAGAGGGTGGAAAACAGGCTTGGGTTTTAACATCTAGAACAGTGAAGAGTCTTAAAAAAGAAACTACTACATGCTTTCTTTAATTAGTAGCTGCCCAGGTGACATCACAGAAGCAATTGATAATAGGGGTTAAGCTGTTATTATTATTCTGTTTGGATTGAAGTACTTTTCCAGGGTAGCTTCAGGTACAAATGAATGGGCCCAATTACCCAAGTTTGAAGCATGGCTATATGCAGCATTTCACCTGAGTGGCAGGACTAGAAATAAAGGGAAGAAATCTACTGGCCATTATTAAGAAGTACTAAAGTACAACCCTAGGTATCCACATATAGTTTACAAATACTTCTTTTTCTGATTCACAGAGGTTATCAGTTCTCTAGTAAACATAATAGTAGTTCAGCAGCTATACCCTTGACTTTAATATTCTTTTATTTTACACCAAGCTCCCCAAAATAGATCTAATGATCACTCAAAGTAATTTTGAGATGTTGTCATTTTCATCTTGGACTTTGACAAACATTTTTAGCATTGGTCTGTCAAACATTTCAAATATTGTTACATTCTGTACGCCACATAAAAAAACCCCTATTTGAATATATCATTGAATATGTAAAAGACTTAACTATCTATAAAGAATGGGGGTGGATATACCATCAGGCATTAAAAATAACATATGACTCAACACAAAAGAATTAGACACATTATAACAAGAAAATAGATGGTTCTAAATAGAAGAATTCACAAGTGGTCTACACCAAAATGATGAAAATATGGAGTTTTGTAACATCTCCTGTTCACCTGTCATTTCTAATTTCACAACAAGAATAACTACTAGCTCAGCAAATACACACAATGCTTTAGTAAATAGTTTTGTGTATTTCTGTTTTGCTTTCACAAGTCCTTTAGAGCGATAAAACAATAAAGAACACCAACAACATCATAAGAAAATGAAGAATTTAAGGGAGAATTTAATATTATTGAATAAGAAGCTAAAGTAATGACTTGTTATTTTCTAAGTATGCATGACAGTACTGAAAACTGCCATGGAAACTCACTTCAGGGTGAACGTACACTCAACCATTTCCAACTGAGAGAGAGATAAAGGGGGTGGTGCAGAGGAATTTTTTGCTCACTTCCTGGAATACTCCATTTATACAGAGAGTTGGATAAGACTTGCATAAGGCTCATTTTTACAAAGGCATTCAAGATTTCAAGAACTAGAGTTTGCTTTTGGAGTTGTCTTGATCTATAAAAGGAAGTTATTGTTCACATACAACAACTGTAGAGTTGCCCGACTATTAAGATTTCTGACTGTTCATAGGACCTAGGATGTTGACAATGAGATGGCACAATCGGTAATGAAAAACAGTTATAAAGCTTGAAGTCTGGAATAAACAGGACAACATAGGTAATAAGGGCACCAGTCTTCCATTCCATTTCTGCAAAACAATAAAACTGAGCTCAAATCATGAAAGTAAATGTTGTGACAACAAACTAAACCAGAACATTAAATCATAGTAAATCCATGCAGAAATTACAGTATAAAGACAACCAAGCTACCAGCTTAATGAATATTCAAAATTAACACCCCCAAGTGTTGACATATTTCTTAAATATAACTAACTAGTCAGAGTCCTTTCTTGGCAACATATGGAAAACTGTCCTCCTTTCTTTCCTGCTAAAATTAAAGTGCTTGCTACAGGACGAAAAAACAAAGACTCACTGTGCAGCCCACACTGAAAGAGCAACTGTTTAAGCAAGATGCTCAATGAAGAGATATGAATGAAATTAACTACTTCCCAAAACAAGCCTTGCTGGGAGATGCAGTCATGTGCACACAAGAAAGATGGAGTAAAATACAAATCAGCTTAAATTGTTTCAAATATCTCTTACTGACAGAAAAAATATTGACAAGCCTAGAGATTGGTCAGGACATCAGAACTTGGACAATACCAACTCCTCCTGAGTGTATGCTTAAGTTAGAAGAGATACCAGCTGTTAGTATTGAGTACCAATAGTTCACCCATATGGTAATGGTGGGCCTTGGGTACAGTTTCCTTTAGGGGAGAGCAGAATTTCCCTTTCAGAGTTTTCTGATTCAATTTAATCCTTAACATTAAATAAAAAAATACATTGAGGGCACGGGAGTAAACCCATACAGTAATATTTGAAGAAGAGGTTGTTCCCTTGGAGATACATAAATGTATTTCTCCTTAACAAGGAATGAAGTTAATTCTTAGATATAGGATTGTCAGAGACAAAGCTCCCATAGAATAAGTGGAAGCTTGCTGAATTGAAGGTTTTGTTTAAAGTTGTGCTCAGATAAATGCCAAAGCCAATTACTACCTCAGTTCTCGTCCATTACGCTCAATGGTGTGGCAGAACTTCCATGAGATTTTGCTATAGGAGTTCAGATATTCTTCAGTTGAAGAAAACAAATCAAACAAAACAAAAACACAACAACAAAACAACCAACCCCCCCCCCCCCCC
>NW_010169833.1:34709-52714 GCF_000695765.1 Mesitornis unicolor
CTCAGGTAAGCATAGATGGAAAACAACAATGTCCTGAAGATTTTTATTCACTTTTTAAAAAAAAAAATTCTACAAACCATACATATAGAATAAAAAAGGCTAAGAATGAAAAGGCTGAATATTGTTGACTACAATAATCACAAAATTCTTAGTGTACATTCTGGTATATGCATGTGTAAATATTTGGAAATTAAAAAAACACAGTGAAGATGGAAAAGAGGTGACAGTGGATTGGGTGAACTGCCTATATCCTTCGGGATGTATTTCCTTGGAGACAGGCATTCTGAGTCTTCAATTCAGCTGAGTTTAGGAAAAACTGCTGCAAATACACCAGAGTTTTCCCAAAATTTGATACCTAGTGTGGCTGAGACAGAGTGTGTGTGCGCGTGCGTGTGCGTATGTGTGTGTAAATATGACTGAAACCAATTTTCCTGCATGCTGTAGACTTTCATTTTTAAGGCAGTAATTGGAGCACATAACATAGTGATGATGATGTAGAAAAGCAGCACCACATCTTCAAGTTCTCCAAAGCAGATGCTACTACAAGTTATTTTACATAATTTCTAACTACCACAAGATGCTCTACAGTTTGCTTGGAGATGTTTTAAGCACCACGTGAACTACCATAGCTGCCAGGAGCCTCAACTTGGCCATGACTTCTGTGGTGCTCTACACTGTGCAACTGCAAACAGACAGTTCCCTTATTATGGTAATAAATCATTATTCTTAATAAGGACTTAAAACATTTTTTTTCTTCTATGTCTAATGCTTAATAATCAAAGACAGGCCACAGGTACCTTCCCCATCTTGACTTAATTACATGAGTGTAGTCAGATATGATCTCAGAGGGCACATAAAACCGAAAACAAAACTGTGTATTCTGCAACAGAAAACTGCGTACACCAGCAGAATGCCAGGTTAAAATAACAATATCTTAACCATGCAAGACTAGTAGAGAGAAATCGAACATCTTGAGAATAAAATTATCTACCTTAATTAAAAATGTCTTCTACTCCCTGCTTGTAATTTTTGACATTCTTTTTTTCTTTTCAAATACCCATAACGATCAAAAAACATAAGTGTGGATAATCCATGACCATTGGAGAGCAGGCACAGTTTTAGCACACAGAAACCCTTCAGTTCTCATTTGTCTTTTTTTTTTTTTTAATCTTTCCAAGGATTCACGACGACATAGAAAGTACTTTCAACACTTTCAACTTGTGTATAGTTTGTCTTATTGTCTGCATAAAAACTATATGCAGTTGTAAGTCTTCCAAGTCCAGTTACTTTTCCTGAACAGACTTTCTAGAAGCTGAAGACCTACAGTACAATATAGTAAAATATAATACAATAATTTTCAAATTCCAGAATTTACTTCGGCCTCTTAGCTTATATCCCCCAATTCAAACAGCATTGTAAACCAAATAACCTCACTGGGAAGGAATGGGTTGCACCTACTGAAGTTCTTAATGTGAATAATAATGTTCATTTATGTGCTATTATTCCTCAGAAACAGAGCACAATATAGATTCACAAATACTCATAATGGAGGAAAAAAATATATATCAGATAAGTTGATCAGCTCTGAGATTTTACCTGTAAGATTAAGTCTGCATGTTATGAATACAAAAGAAAACTACCAATAACCAGTAAGGATATGAAAACACTCCTCTAGAAGATGAAATTATGGATTTATTTTTTTTTAAGCTGGAAAAGGGAGGTTACTCACATTGTCTGCCTATGCAGCCAACACAGTTGTCTAAGCAACTGCAGATGGCCATATCAATATCAGTGAGACATTTCTCCAAAGCCCATTCAAAATGCATAACTTACCAGCACACTTAAGTTATTTTCTCATAATTTAAGATGACTGCTAAAATGCAGTTTATGTATAGAATAAGTTATTTCTGCTTTGAATTATAGTGCAGATTCTCCCTCTCTTTGCTGACTGACTGCACACAGGAGCTAGAGAGACTAGAACTCCCTGCTACTCCATTTTTTCTTGGCCACAGCATGGGTAAAATGCACATCTACAAAAGAAAAATCTTTCCAGTGATTCATTTTTCATTTGCTCTACTAGGAACATATACATAAAAATAATAATAAAAAAGGCAACAAAACAAAATACCACAAAGATGATACAATTATTACCTTGGGGATAGGAAAAAGAATGAGCCAGACATGACAGATGTGAATTGCATCACTTAGTGCCTAGCTGCCAGGCTCCTGGATACTAAAATGGTGAAAGAAGCCTAACACTGTATGACTGGAAAGGTAACAGAAAGCAGACATGAACCTCTGATTGATGGATAGCTAAAGCACTAACTTCAGAGTTCAGAGATGATGAAAAACATTTTGTTCTTCATTAAAATGGTGCTGAAAGAACAGTGTCAAACTCAATTCACGGTTAGCATTTTAGCTAATTACAGTGACACATTTAAAATTACTACAACTGTGGGGAAAAAAACCTGAAAGTAAATTTGTGTAGGGATGCATGGCAGTTAAACAGTGATTATGAAAGAAAATTATGTGGCTTCTGGGAAGTACTGAAAGCATTGATCCCAAATAACTTACCATTCATGGGTAAAAGACTATGCACATTTTATAGTTCTATAGAGTATTACTAAGTCTTCAGTGAGAGAAGAGGTACAGCCCTTAACAGACCACAGTAAGACCCACACATCCTGCTATAATAAGCACATTACAAAGAGTGAACACAACAAAAGCTGGAGTCTTATTTTCCTTTTCAGATGACAGTGGCTGTGCCTACATGGACAGACAGCGCAGTACAGCAGGAGTAGAACTGCAGAGAAAGCACACTAGGCGCTGAGGACTCAATACTGAAACGACAGATTGAGAGATATCACTTCAAAATCTTTACTCAATGCAGCTGACTGAATGGTCATGAGTAGCTGAACACACAAGACTGACTCGTGGAACAGATCTCTTTTTTTGAGCCTATTTTCATTTCAGTTCAGGTCAGAAGTAAGTCTTTCAATCGCTTGCTCTTACTGTGCTTCAGTTCACCCTGGATATGGCCATGGGACATACAGAGTGGATACCTATCAACTTAAGCTAATCAAACATTCAGTCCAGGAAGGCATCTGGTGAGCCTCAAACACCAATAGATATTCAGTCTACAGGAGCAGATAAGAGCTAATGACTGAAACATTTAGTTAAGCTAGATCCTCACTGCCAACTGTCTTACTAGAAAGATCTACTGCTCCCACTGGGCCACTCTACTTGGTTAATATGGTGTCACAGTCAACATGCTTGCCTTAGGTTAGCACTGCTTTCTCCAAAAGGCACCAAGAGCTAAAAAAAAAAACACCAAAAAACAAAAAACACCACACCAAAAAAAACCACCCAAAAACACCCAAACAAACCACAAAAACAGAAATCAAGATGAAAAAAATCCGACTGCAGTCAACAGCAAGCAGCCTTCACTGTTTCTGGATGAAATGCTGTTTCTGCAGACTACACCCATTCTGATGTTTAAAACAATGCTATGCAACATGCAGGAAAGTCACAGCCTGTGAAGAAGAACGTGGACATGATTAGCAAGTTAAAAAAAAAATAGTTAATGTCTTCTGAGGTAGAAAGCAGACATTTTTCATCTACACTGTTTAATTGCAGAATCAAGTTGATGGCAGAGGTTTTCAAGGGAAAATATAATTAGCACTGACTCAAAAGGCAAATAACTTCTTTCCCTCCCACCACGTATGCAATAGCTTTAAAGCTATATTTAGGCTTTAATAAAGCCATTTCCCGATCTGAATTTTATAGTGAAAAAAGAGCCAATGAAGTTAAAGTTAAGGAATAATATGTTCTTGAACACAAGCTAAAAAACTGGTTGGATCTAACAAGCTCCCTATAAGAGATGTCCAATTGTCTTTTCACAGTGGCCAGTCCCATTCCTCAGGTTCCTCCCTGACTTCCATTCATCTTTTCCAAAACTGTGCTAAAATATGTGAGAAGAGAGAAACCACCCTCCAACCATGTAAATGGCACTTACATGCTTTTCAAAATAATTTCAACTATTAAGCTTCTAATCTTGCTCCTAGTCCTCTTCTCACATTTGAGGCAATAGGAATAAATCCAACCAAAACAAACAGAACCCCCATTTCTGAAGGAGAAGCTGTGTCATGTAATCACATTTTAGCATCAGAAACTTAATTAGCATTGATGCTGGGCAAAATAGCTGTCATTATCTCCTCTGCCCCAATGTCACCAAGTAAACTGTGAAACAAAAGGCCTTCCTTAGAGGATACAACAAAATGGTAGTTACTATGAGCCACAATTTGTAAGTTACATACGGTTTTCCAAGCCAAAGTGACATAAGGACTAACATCACATGGAATCGAGTCTTTCTGCAGACATAAGATCTTACACTATCATTAAAATTACTTACTACAGTTCACCCATGCTAATTCTTCCCCTGCTCAGGTCTTCAAGAAAATTTGAGTATTTGATGATCCACAAGTAGTATATTGATAAAAGGAGTATACTGATAGAAATGAGAAGCTTTTGATGGCCAGAACAAATCGTTATAGAGCACAAAAAACAGTATATTTCAGTTCTTTTACTATACTTCAGTTTTAGTCACATCCTGATGCTGTTAAAATGATAACAATGAACTACCTCCGTCAGCTGATAAAGTAGATAGCACAACGGTCATGGATCTTAAGAAATACTTGCTGGGAAAAGTGAATCCTTCAGGGAATGTTTGCTTTCCTTCTTTTCAGTCAAATGTAGAAACAGAACCAATTTGTTTTGGGGTTATTTTGGTTGATTTGGTTTGAGGTTTTTTTCTGGTTTTTGTGTTTGTTTGTTGGTTGAGTTTTTTTATTGCTTAGATACTTCAAATGTCACTGGTTAATCCTTGTCAACCAGTGCAAGTACATTTTTAGTGACATTCTGAAGTACTTAGGTGAAAATTTCAAACATCCATAATTCAGAAACCTCAATTCCCTAGATATGCACTTCAACACCAAAATATTTATCCTATGTTATTTGAAAATAACTTTAAAATTCTGTTTTTTTTCATTAATCTATTTAAAGAAATAAAAAGAAGATGGCATAAAAGCTGAGTTTTTAGAAAAAGCAAAACAACTTTGTAACTAGAAGAATACAGAATGCAGAATGATGCAAGCTCATGGAAAGACTTCACTGAGATTACACAGTTCTTGCATTGTTACGTATTAGAAAGCTGGAAGTTTTTAATTTCAAGATAAATGTACCTGTTTTAGAAAAAGAGATTCTATGGTTCCCAGTCCTTTAGCACCCTGCAACAATAACTGGACTAAGCAAATTAAGCTTGACCACCACTGAGCAAAGATGTGCAGCTTTTAATGAGATTGCATGGGGGTGATCAGGCCTTCTGGACAGATCATATTTATTGTGCCATGCTACCTTTAGAATATTGAACAGCTTTGTGAAACAGAATAGGGTCTAAAATCACCTCACAAGTATAAAAAACATTTTATCGTAAAGGTTCCTATAGCATTTTAGGGACTTCACAAAGAAAGCAAATAATCATCTGAAAGAAGAGAACCAATGGACTCATCAAAATGCAAACAACAAATGAGAGAAAAGTACAAAATAAGGCAGTTCTGTTTCTACATTTCCTGAAACTGTACCAGATGGCCCAATGCTTGCCTTTCATTAACTAGTGTGCTGGGATAAAGCTGTGTTAATTAAATCACTAAACTACCACTAATTCTCTGTTATTTACTAATTCAACAAATGTAATTTTTTTTGTTTTGTTCAATACAGCAAATTCTAATTAAGACTTGTAAAGCTGAAAGGATCAATAATTAAATAAGAGAGATGAATAATGATATGCAGTTGTCTCTTATAACATTAGCAGCAAAATACAAGTTCAAGGCACAAACTAGCTTACATGGAAAGAACGTTTTGCACTAAGAAGACCCCACAGAACAAATTACTCAAGTAAGAACTTTATCATACCCTTGCTAGAGGATTACAAATGCTGCCAACACACTGAGACGTAGACTGTTTACTGCTGAGCTGCGCAGCTTTTCCCTGAGATACAACCTCACAAATGGTACAGTTTTTTCAGAACCTGACTTTGTGGTCCCCCAAGTTATAGAGCTTCAGCTTCCCCAAATCTCTGTATCAGCCAGAGCATCCTACTCCAAGCTATAAAGAGCAGATCTCATCTCTGCTAAGGTTCCTTTCACCCCAAAGTCAAAGTCTTGTCAGGAAAGTAGCTGAAGTGCCAGGCGGTCTTGTTACCCTCTCCTCCCCTGTGGCCCTTCAGGGAAAGCAGCCAGCTGGATTAGCCAGAGCAAGCCACCAACTGTCCTAAGTGTTCTCAGCAGCACTACCAGTTCAGTCTTGTCTGAGTGCTTCCCTTTGTTTCCACTTTTCACTTGCAACAAGCAATCCTGGGAGTGCAGAACGTTACTAGGAGCGGCTCCTACACTCAGCCATATTCAGTCAAGAACTCCTTTATCTAATGTGCTAAAGTTTGAGAACAAGCAAAAAATCAGTCCATAAAATAATAAGATCTGTTGTTCTTCCCATGCAAGACCTCGGGTAACCTTCTGGGTCCCTGCTGAAGAGGAACACTAGCACTAGGACAACAAAGTCCCAGCCCAGCAGGCACACAGAACCCTGCAGGCTAAAAAATGAGGAGCAGGAAACAGATGATGACTGCCCCTATTCCAGAAGGGTTAATTCACAGTGCTTAAAAGTAACACAGCATAGCTCAGAATCCATTCTATTCCTCAAACAAGCAAACAAAAGCCTTCCTCTAGTTGGAGAACCAGCCTACTTCATAGCATATGAAAACACCTCACAAAAATGTTTGCAAATTCACAAGAAATACTGGGAAATTTTTCATCATTCTATACTTATTTTTGGAGGAAGAAAATTGTACAGAAAATTGATACTTCAAGGAAAAAGAAACAAAACAATCAAACAAAAAACCTGCAACAAACAAGAATAAAAAGAATTATAACAATTACAATACCCCACCACTAAAATGTCTGTAAGACTAACAAATACATGAAAGCAGTATAGACCACAGCGAATTTACCACCAGTACAAGAGAATCTTCTGCCAGGAGAGAGAAAATATTGTAGGCAAAGCAGCCTACTTAAGAACCTATTTCTGTAAAAGACTGGGCTGGAGACTGTTGAGTGGATAGTGGGAATACTACCCACAGTTAATTACCAATTTTTCTCTAGAGAAGAGAGATTATTAGCAGCACAGAGAATGGGTAACCATTTCCTTAAGTAACAGCTGTAGTGCTAATAGTCTTAAAAGTCTGACAAACCAGTCTCCATCAAATATTCATGCCAAATGCTCAGCTGTCTGTATGACAGGTGCAACTAACCTGTCTAGTCTTTAATTCTTTCCATATTTGTATTTATGATTCTTAATTGTGTAAGTCTCTTGATACACTCACCCATGAATCAAGCCAGTGCCAAAGAACTCGAAGCTAGACTTGTTCATTTGCATCCTAATAACAAATTATTTAAGTTAGGAGATTCTAGGAGATGTATATGCTTAGTTTTGTTACTGTGGCTTTTCTTAAAAAGATATGCATTAGCACTGTTTTTCCTCTGAAGCATCAGTGAAACAAAATGCAAGAGCAAGCATCTGAATTACATAAAAGGATTACTTCTATCTATGATTTCTCAAGTTATTCATTCAAGAATTTGAGTTGTCAGAGAAACCTGTGAGACACAGAGCCTGCTCATGCAGGTGGGCAGAACACTGAAACTGCGGCCTGTCCATCCCTTGGATGAAATGCATGGCACTTCTTCCTCCATCCTTCTGAAACTTTGCTTAGAAAAAAGAGGTATAAACTCCAGATGCAGACTGGGAAATCACTGAAGGCTAAAACACTGATTAAATCTCTAATCTCACTCTTGTTGCCCAACACATCAACCTACCTTCCCTTCCCAACCCTTACCAAGTTCTGTTTCTATATGAGAGCAGGTTCCTGCCCATAGCAGCACCCAGGCTGAAGGGGTCAGTCAGGTCTGCAGACAACAGAACTCACAACTACATAAAAGTTACTTTTTGGCTGCGTGTCATGCAGACATAAACACTGAAGAGCACTCATTTTCAGAACTGCTGCATAAATCTTTAACACAGAGATCCTTTGAGAGTGATTAGGAGGCAAATACACCACAAAATATGGGTCCTGACAGCTTTTATAATAGCTTTAACTGAGAGAAACAAAAGTTGCAGCCAATTTTAGTTAAATGAACTAGCATTTCTCAGGCTTTTATTTTTTCATATTAGGCATCAAGTCTTGATCAGAAATTTCCCTTTTTTTATTATTCATTTCTTTAGAAAGGATTGCTTAACAAACACATATAGGCAAAGTGATATAGCAGACAGTATGTACACATTATATATATGCGAATGGACATATATGCAAAAACAGAGAAACTCAACTGCATTCAAAAGAGAGTGCCCAAAGTAAGAGCAATTTAACGTGCAACATCAGCCACCTTAAGAAGAATGAAACAAGGCCGATTTAACATTGCATTCTGACTTGTGACATTTTTGTTCAGCTTTTCCTCTGGAAAAATTACTAGCCTGGATGTGCTCCTCTCTTGGGAAGAAACTGTGGAAGGAGGTGAAGTGTATATAATTATACTTCCTTCCAATTGTTTGTGATGCTCACACTGAACTGTACGTCTATTAACTAAAGAGCTTAGGAAAGTCGAAGACTTGAAGAGATCATGCTTGTCTAAATATTGAAGAGTAGGTCTAAAATATTTCTCACCTGTGCCAATGTCTCAAAAGTCAAGCTTCAAACATCTCAAGACTTATTTTAAAGACAAGGTTTGTTTTTTGAGTTGTTAAATAGGTTGGTTTAGGTTTTTTTTTCCATTTACCTTATTCTTCCTCATGCAAGAAAGATTGGGCGGTATTTGAAGTATTTATTTCTTACTATTGTTCTGGAGTTAAGATTATCAAGACTAATAATACTTTTTTACTAATAGGAGAAATCTGGCAATATTTAAAAATTCATTGTATGCACTAGAGTCTGCAGCCTGTACCAGGAATTCCATAGACATGAAGCACTGTGAGTACTCAAACTCTCCATGCATTCCACATCTCTTTTCAAAAGATAAGGTTTTAATTAAAACCGACTTTTTCCTACCCTTTAACAATCTCACTGCTTAGACTTTAACCCTATACGCCCAAACTATCACTTGTTAAGGTAGCTGTCTGCAGTATCATTCTAATCAATTATTTTAATATTTACAGTTGCTATTGGCTCCTCTGCAGTCTCAAGTAGTTGCTCTGATTTTTGCAAACAAAGTATAATTCTGAACTGTACACTGATTTACTGATTTTGTCAAAGTATGAATGATCAAAGGATTCACTGTGTCACTTGAAGTGTGGTGTTTTTATATACCTTGCTAATGGGTCCCTAGAGATGCAAAACTCATTGGTAGTCTAGGAATAGCATGTTAAATTCATTAGTTTTCAAATTTCTTCACAATAAATCTTATTATATACTATTTCAACACACTAAGCAGCAAGTAAAAATTCAAACTGAAGGGCTGAACCTATCATTAGTATCTATTGTATATCCAAAGTTATAATTCTCATTCATAAACTATCTCCTTGTTTCAAATATTAAAATGAATGCACATATCTTTCTTTTACAACTATTTCTTTTTCAGTTCATCAATACACACTGCTTCTACTTACAGACCAAGGAAGAAACAATCTATTTTGTATTCTCCAGTACCAGAATACAGCAATTCTGTCATGAGAAAGCAGGTAAGAAGCAGACACTAAGGGCTTTGTACACAGTAAATTAAGATGTTTCTTTTGAGGAGACTAATTTTAAAGATGGATCTCACTCAAACACGAAAATATGTACCTCAAGTTATGCAGCTCATCAGCTGACAAAACATGGAGCAAAGAACTTTTTCATATTTTCAAGATCTGAGCTGTATTATCCTTCAGGTGAAGAACTGACTTCCTGTCATCAGGAAACAAGGAGCTGAAAGCAGAGGTACAGTGTTTTTCACTACTGCCTTTTGCACACATTTGCAGATGAAACTGTCATCAGTGGAAACCCTCTTTAGCGACCAAGGAGAAATAGCTTCTAATGAGCATAAAAATACCAATGAGTTCACTTTTCATAAATTCTTCATTTGCCAGGTCTATGTGAGTTGTTACTCAAATCTACTTTCCTTGGGAAATACTAAGTTTCCATAAATGAAACAACTTCCCAGTCTAGTGCAACCACATTCATTGTGGGAAGACTATAATTTGGTAACTATAGTTGATAAAAAATTTTACTCTCCCTCCCCTACCCCAATTTTCTTATATGAATTACAGAAGATCTTTGGTTTTTCTTAAAGCTCATAAAGAAATATGTAATTAAAAATTAATTCTATTTCCAAAGGAGAAAGAAGCACAATCTTGTACTAAAAACATAGCTCTGCAAACAATTAATAGCAAAAAATAATAGTAGATGTGTGAGCATAAATTACTTAATTCTTTTTCTTCCAGAGAAAGTAAAAATACTGTAGGATGGACACTTGAAAATTCTAATTCAAGTCTAAATCCAGAACTCTAACCCAAACAATTTCCTTATCCAGTCTTATTAAAACATGCCTTCATGAACTCTACTGGTACAATAAAAATAGTTATTTTAACCACAAAGTACTGATTTTAAGAAAAGAATGTACTGTTTATACTTCTTTGTCACAGGTGGAAGCAACAATTGAATTGTACTGCTAGCTATTTGTAAACTGATTTTGTTAAAAACAGGCTAGTGCTGCAAGAATTTTAATCACAGGTTGTAAAAGCAGAGAGAAAACGCAAGCTTTATGGTGAACAAAGCAGCCTGTCACGCTGTTGTGCCCTGAGGATGAACAATAATGCTAGATGCTTTATCAAATAAAATAAAAACAGCTTGTACCTTTCTTATATTAATTGGGTCGCCATTAAACCTTAATAAACCCACAAACTGTCTTTAAAAGTTTCCTTCCAATTTTTAAGCTATAACTTTTCATTTAAAATTTCCCTAGTTAATGGAATCTCTGAACAAATTCAGAACAGTCACAGGGCTTTATTGCCATTCACTGCATTATTCTATTTCAAAGCATTTCAAGCCAGAATACACAGCCTTGCTCAAAATATTTTGTTACAGTATTCATCATAATTCTCATTTATCTTTTCAACTAGCTCCTATGTAAATTTCTACTTTTACAGCTCAGGTTTATTATTTGAATGTCCTCTAAGACAATAGTAACTATTTTGAACACATTACAAAAGGAAAACAAACATTTAAAATGACCCAAGCTCTAAAATTGTCCAGGTTTTGTCACCACCTTTTTTGTCACATTTAGACAATCAAAGGTATCTCGTATGTAAACTCCCAAAGCTAGGTCAGGTGAAACTTCTAGTTTCATCCATTCTTTTTTTTAAAATCTGCCTCTGAGTGTAATGGAAATTAACTTCCACCTTAACTCTAGAAAAGCAATCAGCTTATTCATCCTGGTCACAATTAATGAAATGGCAGATGAAAGGCAGGGGCCTTGCAGAAAGCCCACATACCTCTGAAAGATGACGTTGTAGCATCCATGGGCAATAGTGGAAGTTATATTTAAATCTCTATAGATGTATTGCAGTAATTCTACTGAATCTTCTCTTTTCAACTCAGTCTAAAAACCATTTTTTTTAAACTGTTATGGTGCTTCCAAATTCAATCATATAGCTGACAGTGAGACCAGCCATCACAATTACACAATGTCTTTACATTAAACTATTAAAATTAGTTTATTCAGTGGAAGATCAGGTAAAATTGCATCTCCTCTGTAAAGAAAGGTATTCTAAATGACACAAGTTATATGCCTACGATCAGAATACTTTTCTTTTTAGCAGAATTGCTGGAGAGTCACAGGGAGTGAGGAAAGAGTATGGAAAAATCTGGCTCCAATCAAGCCTCACTCAAAAGATTTATTATTATTTATTTATTTTATTACCAGAAATTTCTCTAGTCTTCCATGCAGCTTCACTACTATCTATTTTATGATGCACTCCACAGTTGTGCAAATTATCTCTTTATTTCTACAGTTTTGACATGCACTTTGCAAAATTAAATGCCATTAGCTTTGTAACACCACAACATACTTATTCTAGAGATTGACACTGCTACTGGTAATTGAAATGAACAAGGAAAAAGGTTTGCTTGGAAGCCCAGGGTTTGGACTTTCCTTAGCAAAAAAAAATTAAGACTTACCATTTTTTAAAAGTAGGTGTGATGGTCAGGATTTAAAACCCAGTTTCATGAATTCTCAAGTCTCTGTGAAGTGAAAGCTAGTTTGGAATATGTAGCTACTGCAGAATCAACTCAAGCAAGTTCATAGAACCTCGCATTGTTTTAAGACAAAAATAATGAGACAAAGTTGCCATCTCCTGAAAAAAAGAAATTCAAAAGATCTAAAAAAGATTAGCCATGTTGTCTGTTGAATAAACCTTTAAAAATAGGTAAGTTTGGCACCATTTGATTATGAATTAATGGGAAAGTATCCTAACCATTTAAGTCCTGTTTTTGAGTTCCGAATACAAAGTCATTATTTCTGTATGGCTTCACTTTAGGAGAAAAGTATGCACTTTTCTTTTTGATCTATGTAATTATTATTTTTAAGCATCTTGCTTGTACTTTGGAGAAAAAAAACACATTTTCTGAAGGTAGCATTTAATGTCAGTAATCAGCAACAACTGCTGATTCAAAGACCAGCAATTCAAACTATGCCAAAATAAACAAACCAGCTCTAATACAGAGAAAAAAAAACAACCCAAAACTACTTAAAATAGCTTTTCCTCTAATTTTAAATCAATGTAAGCCTTACACTGTTATGAGTTTGTGGTCATTACCTCATGAACATATTAACTTCATCTGCACTCCACAACTATGCACCAGACAACTAAGGCAAATATGTAACAAGTCAAGCACACTGACCACAGAAAAAACTAATCACAAAAATAAAACAACTGCTTTTCAAACACCACGGTATCTGTAAAAAATATCCCACATCTTCATGCATTCTTTTTATTCTAAAAATATGTGCAATGACAGTAGTCCATTCTAAATCTATTCCAGCCAACAAAGGATACATTCATGTATCACAGTCACCACGGAGGATTTGTTTGTTGACTAATCCAAGTGTTTTGGTAGCAAACGTACAATAATCTTTGTCCAAAATTGAGTAATTTTTAAATAATGGTCAGAAGACAACTGACCATATATTCAGGTGAGCTTGTTCTCCTTGGTACTGTATTTGTTCTGTCAACTTATTTGATTTCCCTATTATCAAAATTAAGTCACTCTAAAATATGCCATTTTAATCCCCAACTGAATAATGGCTGGAGGATCTGGGACACTGATAATATGAATAACCACTTTGTGAAGTAATGCAACTTGTAAATTTCTGCATTTCTGGCTTTTGGTTCTAACTGCTATGTGGGGAATATTATGTGTATTAAAAAAACCTTCTATGCTAGTTCTACGAATGAAGTTCATGTCATCTTGTTTGTAAAATGACTTATATTTAAAATGCCTGCTGGCATTAGTTCATTTTTCCTCCGTTACAATCACTTCCAAACTTCATTAGGGTGGCAGTTGTTGTGCACATCACCAGTGGATTATTTTAATAATCCAGTTGTAATTTTGCATTGTCTATTTAACTTCTTCAATACTTCCTCAATATTAAAGACAAAGGATTTGATGCTGTCATAATTCTATTCATTGCAAAACAGTTAGTACTCCAACACTTTGTCAGCCCAGAGACAGATTTACTGAGTTCAGCTAAACTCAGTTTAGCTATTAAATCCCCAAACATTAATCCTTTTGATTCAACAAGAGCTTTAGAATGAAACATAAATACTCCTGTTCAAAAGATTCTGTACCAAGTCTAACTACAACAGAGTACACTGAAGATCATTAGAGCAATGATTTGAAAGAATTATCTTTTTTTAAAGATCAATGGTGAAGCTTAATTTGCCCATGCCCCTGCACATTGTAAAAGCATAGAATGATCTAGGTTAGGAGAGATGTCCAGTGGTCTTCTGTCCAACCAGAGCAGACCGCAAAGAACCACGTTCAGTGGAATATCTCCAAGGAGAGACTCCATAAAGCCTCTGGGCAACCGGTTCCAGTGCTGACCACCTCTAGAGTAAAAAGAATTTTTTGTATGTTCTGTTGGAATTTCCCATTTTCTGACTTGGGTATGTTGCCTGTACACTTCCAGGAAGAGCTGGGCTCCATCTTTTCTCCACCCTCTAATGTTGGTCTTTGGTTGTCAGGAAACTCCTCCAACCTCCAGACATTCTAAAGATTATAGTGGCCTTGCAAGGACAACATACATCCCTCAGTATGCTCAAATGGCTGTAAGTCAGCCTTACTATCTCTACATCTTTTGCTGCTAAATCTCTTGTCTCCCTACCCAGCAGCAGGCATAGCTGCCTTTCCCAAAGAGCTTATGCCTATTACAGCACTTCAGCCACGCAAGCTGTATCTCCACATCTTTATAATCCCAATGAGATCATAGCTCTCCAACTGTGCACAGATTCCTGATTCCTTCTGTTTGCTTCCTGCATTGTGTGCATTTATGTGCAGGCATTTGAGATGTTCTCCCATTGTCACTGCTTTCTCAGGGTAAGAATCAGAGCTATCCTTCTCTCATCATTCTTGTGACACGGCCAACTTTATTCTGGTTTCTAAATCAGAAACTTAGTTTCTGTGGAGTAACACTGAAAGCCTTCTTAGAGGAGTTGATCTCTTTCCAATATGTACAAGGCTTCTGAATCAACAGGTTGTATGAGGTACTTTGGAGGTGGGTAGCTGAAGAAGCCCACACAGAAATGTCACAGTTATTTCTAACAGTAAATGCCTACTTAAAGCTAATATTGGACAATATTTCCAGTGCCTCACAATATTCTTATTAAACTGTCCTAGTCTTTACTGGCTGAAGCAACAGATGATTCTTGGTCATATATCAATGCAAAAATATTGCAGAACTAATTCACTGCTCAAGGAAGAATATGACAATGTTTTAGTTATTCAATAAAT
Source organism: Mesitornis unicolor (assembly GCF_000695765.1). NCBI lineage: Eukaryota > Metazoa > Chordata > Aves > Mesitornithiformes > Mesitornithidae > Mesitornis > Mesitornis unicolor. Next base: position 49,798 of record NW_010169833.1, read on the forward strand.
AGTTATCCAAGAAATAATAAAAAATTAAAGACTCATTAACATGAAAAACTATGAATATATGAAAGTATATCCCTGAGACACAAACCCAAAGAGTCAAAGGCAAGACAAGCTACACTTGACCTGGAGTTATTTATAGCAACACACTTAAGAGATAAATAAATAATCTGGGAAAGGAAGAAAGTGATTAAGCAAACTGAGGTATTTTAGCAACTGCCAATCAATCTATCTGTAACTGATGGAAAACTGGTTCAGCATCACTGAAGACAGTGGACATTACTCCCACAAGGTCAGATGTCCACTGTCATTCTCTTGCTAGCTCCCCAAGATGCTTCTCACTTTTGCAATCATATCTTGAAATTATTCATTTCTCTTAGTTACTTTCTGCCTAACTCCTTTCTTACTCTTTGCCCTGAACTTAACAAGAATAATTTCAAAAGCTTGTTTAACAACTGAACTCATAGTCTCCAATATTTATTAACAGAACCAGAGTAGAGTCTTATTTTGTCTGATCAATAACTGTTTGAAACAATTAGGACTCAATGAACCACAGCACTGCATACCTTGCTTACTACTATATTGTTGCCTGGCAAACTCTTAAAATCATTCTTAACGCATTTTAAATGTCTATTTAACATAGGTATTTTGTTATGCTTGAGGTCACTGGAGCTACAGAGCAAAAAAAAAATGCAATATCTTGTAGTAAAGTATTCAAGCATATGTAGAACTCCAATACATCTTTCAAGGTATGCTTTACCTCAGTCACTTTGCTGAGCAGTGGCCTTCATCACAAAAGAAAGCTTGTTGGTTGAAAGCATACAATGTGACACTTACTGTTACCACTCTCCTACATCAGTGGAATTCATCCCAAAGATAAATCATTTTTCTGAACATAGTTATTTAACTTATAAATATTATGAAGAGAAAGCAGCAGAAACAGTATATTGTGTTAAGAAAAAAAAAATCTATTTGAATCTGAAGCATCTTGTTGGCTGTGAAACTTGCCACTGCATAACAAATTCAAATTCAAAACAAAACAAAACTTCTTCAAAGTGGAAAGTATGTTGCTGCTTATAAGGACAGTTGACTGTCATCTGAAGTTTAGAAACTAGAAGCTAAGTATTTTGTTCCTTGAAGCAATTTATCTGTAACGCTTTGTCGTAAAAATGCAATATATTATTGGATTATGTTGCTGAGTTTTGCCTACAGCTTCTCTCTAGGGGAAAAGCCAAGCCCTTTAGAGATTATGGAGATAAGAGTGACAGTGAAGAGCTGTTAAGAATATTTTGCTAAGTGACATCCCTGTTACTTATTAGAGTGTCATGCAACTTTATTGTGCAACTACAGCTTTAATGGGATGTGACCAAAGCTTGGGAGAACTAGTACATAGTAGTAGTTTCCAGACAGAACAATTCTTGCATCCTATTTTACTCTCACAGCAGTTCTTGATAGTAGAAATTAAATAAAGCTGAATCAACTTAGCATTGGGAACTAACTTGAAAGAATTAAGAAATGAAATATCAAAAATTGTGAAATTCAGTGCAACAGAGCCAAGATGGAAGACCACTAGAACTGAACACAGAAGTCCATAGCAAGTTTAGGCTCCAGCCTTAAATCCTAAATTTTCAAATGTACTAGCTCACAAGTATGTGAAATCAAATGTACAGCTACATAAGCATCAACTTACCAATAAACATTATTGATCTAGAAAACAGATTTTTCCTTCCTTACTGTAAAGCTATGATCCTGCAATCTATAAGAAAGATGTTTGCATATATGGAAGAAACTTCCCTTAAACATTTGTAGTTCACACTCACAAGAGTATCTAGGGATTTAACTATAAAGAGTAAGGGGAAGAAGCAACAAAGTCACTGTTGTGGGTCTGCCATTCATTTCATGATTTCCCAGTGAAAGCCAGGCATACGTATCTAGGCATACGTATCACCATACTCAAATGATGGAATGAAAAGAAGGTGATAGAAGCAGTGAGTTGGCCACTGAAAACCCACAGGGTCGAAGACACATTATGCATTAGAATTTAAATTTGAACTAAATGGAATAGAAGCTTATAAAAATGGAACACAATGCTTAATAAGCCTAACATAGAATTTCAGCTATTGTCCACTTGTTTAATATTTAAATTGGGTTTGCATTATAGTGCAAATTCACAAGCTAAAACAGCAGAGATTATCAGTTTGGTAAAACCAGTAAAAACACAGTTATTAGAAACATGGTTTTTTAGTGTTCTCACTTCATCCAGCTCCAAAACACATTCTCAACTTGCTGTTCGGACATGAGCTTCCATTCAGTTATTTCTACACCAGAATCTTTTTTTCTATCTTCCTCCACTGAACTGTAAGTTGCGAGTTAGTTTCACAGATGGTATTGTCATTGTTTGAAAGTGAATATACTGCTCATAAAAGAGAGACAGCTGACAGCATTCGAAACCAAATCTTCAAGTCATAAGATGGAGCAACTGGACAATGGTTGTGCTACTGTCTGTGCCAGTTCTCTTTCCAGGCCTGTTTGGGGTAATTTATTTTCTATTCTCTGAGCTGTTCTGGGATGCTGTTCTGCATGCCCTTATTCCACAGGAGCAACCTACTAACTTCAAAGATATCTTAAACAAGCAATCCTACAAAAACTAGAGGAAATGCTTGTGCATGTAAAAAATTCACATATTTAAATCCTTCATTTTATCTCCTGAGATTTTTAATAGGACATCAAGTCACAGGCAATATATGTTTTCTTAGATCAGCATTTCTGGCAAATTGGGACACCAGCTCCATTTCCACACAGTATTAAACATCAAGCCATTGGCATCTGCTTTTCTCCAATACATTTAAATCTAAAAAGCTAGTCTGGGGGATTCTAGGTCAAAGTTTCCTCTATTACTCAATTACTTAATATTACTATTATT
>NW_010169834.1:0-11044 GCF_000695765.1 Mesitornis unicolor
GACTGGTCTGTAGTTACCCGGGTCCTCCTTCAGGATCCTTCTGAAGGAAATTACTTCAGGGCACCAGAAGCCTTTGCCAAAATGCTTCGAAGAGTTAAAGAAGAAATCTCTCACACACACACCCCAGTAGACCAATGTATTTGTCTTACATTAGTATAAAACAACTAAGAGATAGAGATTAACTGACATTTACTTCGATTTTTGCAATGTTAAATCAGGTTCCTTCTTCCTCCTTCTTCTCAGAGGAAGGTAGCAAAGAACACGGAAAAAATCCCAGCATTCCTACAGGATAAGAAACTAATGAATATACGATTAGCTAAAAGGATATTTTTCTCCAATTAGTAAGTTGAAGAGCACATTTGACAACATGAACCCCTCAAAACTTGCTTCTTTTACGTACCTTCTGTCTAAGCCAGCAGCATGCTTTAATAATTTGAGTGAGAAATACTGAGGAAGTAGCATGCGAAACAGCCATCTTCATGCAACTTTGATGTCTTCTCTTTCTTCACTCTTGAATATTGTAGTCTGCTGAAGTGAAAATCATTTTTCCTCTGGCAGAGCTGCAGTTTCTTTCTGCTAGAAAACATACAACTGAAGAGGATTTTTCTTGGATTTTTCTCTTTTGGGTTTTCTTTTTCACTGGGCTTTAAGGCTGATGAAGGAAGAAACTCTACAGGCTTCCCCTTTACAGAAGACAGAATCCTGCAGACATTTGATTAAGGTGATACCTCTTCTGCAATCAGTAAGACTGCCGAACAAACCAGGCAGCTATGTCACTGAACACAATCCAGTAGCCCACATGAATATATTCTTCGGTTGACAACTTATATAATATCAAAAATAGATTACTCCTTAGTTGCCTACACACTGTCTGTCTAGTTCACATCATATTGCAGAATTTAGAAACCAGCTTGCCCAGCAAAACTGATTATTTAAAAACAGCAGTAAGAAAACATTCATTTAAGCCACAAGGAGCCACAATCAATGCCTGTTTGAAAAAAAAGTAAAGAGAAACCTGCTGGTTTTGATGGAATTTTCTTCAAATTCAACTCTCAGAATTAGAAACATACAGAACTGGAGGGAGCTTGGGGTTTTTTTGAGGGAAGAGGACGAGAGGATAAGCTTTAACCATTCAAGGTAAAAAACTTCCCACTTTATGTAAGCATTTTGGGCTTTATGGAATAGCAAGTATCATTCTTCAAGTACATGGACAATATAGTTTAATTTCCAGTATAAATCTGGAATGATTTGCAGTGCTGTTTCTTCCTTTAATTTAGATTTTTTTAAATGAATGCCTGAATTCACTTTACGTTTCAAGATCGTCACATTTTGGAGGCAAGGAGGCAAAGGGTTAATCTGACAGAGCAACAATTTCTGAGGTTAGAATCAGTAGAACAGAGTAAACAGCAGGAGGCTGCTGATTTCTGATGCCCACAGGTCAGAACCAACTTAAATTAGGGCATGTTAGATAACTTACATAGCCTCAGTGGGTCACTTCAGTTAACACCAAACAGCACAGGACAAATTCTAAAGAAATAATGTTCTTACCAGAAGTAGTGCTTCTGGTTTAGTTCTTTATAGGTTTGTAAAGATATACTATTTACTAAAAAAAATATCTTTACTATTAAATTTTATTATTAGCAGCAGTCTTAAAAAACAAAACAAAACAACCAAAACCCAAAATCCACTGCTTTAGGGTTTGGAACTATTATTATTGATGGAAAAGAATATTGAGAAATACGGCTCATTGTCAAGTCAATCGAACCTGGAGAGCAGGTTTAAAGTCAACTCTGACCTTTTGATGTTGGGAGAAAACATTTACCTTTATTTTCAAAACAAAAAGAGATCGTCTATTAATTGAGCAATGGAGGCTACTTGCAATACTGTCATGGACAGAATCTCAGCTACAAAGAAAGATTTCAAATCTGGAAGATAAACTGATTATAACTAGTAAGTTAATCCACTACACAGCTTCACCTTCATCAAGCAGAATTTGTAAGAGCAGTGATAAGGACTTTTTCCATCTACAGAAAGTGCAATAATTAAAATCTATTTTTTCATAATACTTTTATTAGCAGATTAATTACCAGATAGTTGCTTTAGTACCGTATACTTGGCATTATCTCTTATATAGCAAGGAAATGTGACCATGTTCTGTTTTCTGAAACCAGATTTCCATTGCTAAGTTAATTAAGAACTTGCAGTGACTTTCTGACAGATTTTACTGAAAACTGCAGCAACCTTTTTAAGACAGAACTATTCATATTTTGTTTCAACATTGAGAGCATACAATTGTTCAGACAGAAACTAGCACCAACATCTACTTAGCAGACAAGTGACACGTCCAGTAATTCCAGTCGAGTGCACTGGACACGATGTTTTTCTTACATCGAAGAGCGTGTTTTTACGCATCTTGATTCATAGAGCCATCACACAGCACTTCAGCATGAAAGATTAGAAAATCAGCTCAAAATCACACTCAGACATGGAAGGGGAAAACAATAAAACAGAAAAGGCACCACTTAAAGCAGTAGTGACCCCATAGTAAGTGCTCATGAAAACTTGAGTAAGGTAACAGAATACAGCAGCAGGAAGAAAACGGATGATCTTCAGTTAAAGCACTTTTGAGGTAAGCTTTGACAGAGAGAAACTCCAAAGATGTTCTGAAAGATGAGTGGACAGGTTTGCTAGTGTTAAGTAGACACTCACAGGGATAGAGCTGCACAACACAACTGGGAAGTGTCTATGACTGAAGTGGATATGAAGGTGAAGGAAATGCACATCTTCTCTATTTGCCCGATTTTTTTCCCTTTAAATGTCTTTGAAGAAAAAAAAGGATCACGCCTGGCTAGTAAAAAACTAAAAGTAGAGTGATATATCAACACACTGTTCACTATCACATTGGACTGCTGGAGTGTGTATCATTCAGACAACTGAGGAGTCTGTGGATCCTCAGAGTGAGCTGCTTTGTTGAACCAATTTTATTTTACTTTTTTTGTCGCTGGGGAAATGGAAGTTGATTTGGAGTGCCTGTCTTGTACTAGGTGAGATGAAGAATGGTTGTGTATGCACAGTTTTGGTCTGGAAATATTCTATGGCATGCCTAGAAAGACAGTGCTGTAAACACTTAAATATTTTAGGTCCAGAGACTCATTGATGGAATATCTGGTGTCAGAGCAGCACACAGGGAATTACTCTGCTGGGAGTAAACAGAAGTAGCACAAAATGTTGGTCTGCTATGGAAAGGGAGTGTTCAGGCAGAGAGGGAGAGAAGTAGTAATAAAGTGTGGGCAAAAGAAACGTAAGAACTTCTTCAGGAAGTAAGAAGGACAGAATACAACTGGAAAATAACAGACTTCGTAGATGAAAATACCGTGTCCATATTCTGCTAAATAGTTATGGCACAGTTTTTCCCAAATGTTTGCTGAAAGGTTTCTTTAGAAAATTAAAAAAGAATTCTTTCATGAGAACAGCTTCTGTACTGGAAAGAACCAAAATGTTACCTCATCTGACCTCCTGTCTAACATAGATTCAGAATTCAGCAATAATAACAGAATCATTTAGGATGGAAAAAACCTTTAATATCATCGAGTCCAACCATTAAGCTAACACTGCCAAGTTCACCACTAAATCATGTCACTAAGCATCACCTCTTTTAAATACCTCCAGGGGTGGTGACTCAGCCACTTCCCTGCGCAGCTTGTTCTAATGCTTGAAAACCCTTCTGAGGAAGACATTTTTCCTAATATCCAATCTAAACTTCCCCTATTGTAACTTAAGACCATTTCTTCTTGTCCTATCACTTGTTACTTGGGAGAAGGGACCAAACCACCCTCAGGTGGTTTTAGAGGGTGATGAGGTCTCCCCTGAGCCTCCTTTTCTCCAGGCTGAACAACCCCAGTTCCCTCAGCTGCTCCTTATGAAGACTCGTCCTCTAGACCTTTCCCCAGCTTCGTTGTTCTTCTTTGGATGCGCTCCAGCACCTCAATATCTTTCTTGTAGTGAGGGGCCCAAAACGGAACACCGTATTTGAGTGTGCTGAGTACAGGGGAACGATCACTTCCCTGCTCCTGCTGGTCACACTATTTCTGATACAAGCCAGGATGCTGTTGGCCTTTTTGGCCAGGTGGGCACACTGCCAGCTCATATTCAGTCAGCTGTCAACCAACAGACCCAGGTTCTTTTCTACCAGGTAGCATTCCAAGCACTCTTCCCAAGCCTGTGACATTGCATGGGATTGTTGTGACCCAAGTGCAGGACCACTAACACTGACTTCTTCAGGAAAAGCTGTTCTGCCAAAACCAACATGTTTCATGAAGATTCCAGCTAAAGCCCAAGCAGAGGTCTTTGGAAACCTGCTTTGATTTCTGCAAGATCACTTCACAGGCAGTCCGGGCTTCTGAAACTTGTGACAACAGGTCACCCCAGCAGTAGAAGGAGACTGTTCTCAGAGCTTAATACAAGGCCTGTACAGAGAAAGATGATCACAGGAAGGCCTTCTCTATTGACTATACTTAAGTTTCTCTAAGATGGTGCTCTCAATGGACTGAGGTTCACCTTCCTTCCTTCCACAGCCAAATAGTTTGGGGCTTCTGCTGTGGCTGTTTTTTCTACAGTAGTGGTTTTTCAGGGTGCAGCTGCAAGCAATATTAAAACAGAAGAATACAAATCAAAACTGTCATACTTTGCAGGCATGTTAAGGAAATCTGAAAATATTAGCAACAGTTCAAAAGTCTTTCTAAAAATCTGAGCAAGCAGTAGACTCTTGCTTTAGAAAAGTGCTTTTACTCAGGGTCTATCCCATGTCATACATAATTCTGAAAGTGCCTTGGACACCTTTTCTGGCTGCTAGTGTTACTTCAATTTGAAAAAATGATGACTATCTTGTCAATTACCATTCACACCTTTATTATCGAAGCGGGAATCCATAATTACTTATCCAAGCATATCAATTATACACCTGTGGCTTTTAAAATACGATTATGGTTTACAAGAGAGAAATCTTAAAGTATCACAGAGCTTTTCACAGAAGAGAACAAGAAGCAGCAGGGCTGCTTTGGAACAAACATTCCCTCCAAAGCTTATATAAACAAATACTCTTGAGTATTTTCTTTTGTTGGGGTACAAGTATTTTCAAAAATCTTGTACTTTCCAAAGGCCTTGACAGAATAAAATGCTGCAGGAGCTATACACATGCCAGAAAACTACAACATTGTCGCCCAGCACAGGAGACAACTTAATCATTCTGCTATTCACTTTTCCATGTTGCTTCATACTCTCACAATCCCAAATGGTAGTTTTTAATCCAGCCAAGTTTATGACAAAAAGTAACAAGTCTCTGTTCTTGAAGTACTGTCAACTATATTTTAAGACCTCTGATTATATTAAATTTCTTCATTAAAAAAGAAGAGCAAAACAATCAGATATCACTGAAACAAGTTCCTCAACTGGATGGTATCAAGTTCAAGAAAATATTTTCCTACATTGCTCTCCAATAAAAGACATCAATTATATCTATAATACATTAAGAGTCAAAACACACTGAATGCTGAACATGCAGGGATAACAATTAGTAAAAGTCCACATTACAGGTAAATTCATTCCTGTGGAGGGGAGACCAAGGTAGGTTTTTTGAGTCTTTTTTTCTTTAACTATATAAACATATTCCTGGAAAATTCATCTCACTTTCTTGTAAACTGTAGATCCAGTTTAGAAAAAGAACACTTTTTTCGTGAAATATACTTGTGACAATTTGCCATCTTCTGAAAAATTAGCTACTTACACCTCTGAAAGATGTTAATGGCTTTAATTACTGCATTTGCACAACAGAAGTCCTGTAAAAAGTACCACGTCTGCATAACACCAAGAATCGATTTAAAGAACAGTAAACAACGATGTCTTGTACTCAGCATCTTTTATCTTGTAGACTATTACTGACCAAATACTATTAGTGGTAATAGAAATTTGCTTTAGCTTTAGGGCAAGCCTATCAGGAGTGCATAACAAGCACTACAAATCAACATTCAGCTACTCCTGCCACTTCCCTGTTTTGCCTGTTGTTTCCCAGAGTCAAGATTTTTCCGTAGAACTGGAGATGTGCATGTATCAGGAGATAGATTTCAATAATTTATCGGTATTTTCTATCAAAAGACCTTTGTCTTCAAAACCAGTTCACATTTGCTGGAATCTTCTTTTTTCTCTCTCTCCAGCAACAGAATTCAGACTATTTCCACAGGCTTAATACACTATGTTATCACTACCACAGTAGTGTAATTTCCTAGAACTACATTAAAACATTTTATTTTATTAAAGGTTTTCTTAATACATTTAAAAGTTACCTTGGGCATTTCAATTTTCATATTTAAGTATTATAAAATTAGTGAACATTCACTGTTGGAGTGAAACAGTTTAAGCAACACTATAATGGAAGTTGAAAAAGTCTAATGTGTCTTAAGTGGCTGCTGATTGGTTTATAAAAATTCATAACCTCTATTTGAATCAGAGGTGTAGAAATATACAGAACAGTCAAAATGCTTATGTTTAAACCTTACTTTTAGAATGGTACTTCTAAAAAGTTAAATTTCCCACAAACTTCTATAATTTTACTTCATCACATAATACGCCATACATGAAAGAAAGCATACAGGAATATGAAAATCTTGCTTTAAACCCCTGTATTTCCATCTTTAAGGAAATTGTAACACTTCAAAGATGATTTCAGGAAGACAGGAAGTTGACATCTTGAAGTTTATTGCAACATCCAAAACTTTTTCTAGAAGTGATATACATCACATAAATATGAAGAAAAGATGTAGTTTAACACAAGATCTAATTTTAAAGGTAGATTTGAGTAAAATATTTTGTATCTAAATAGTTTTTAAATAATCACGGAATTGCCAGGTTTCTTAATAATCTTTTGACAATATTATTCTTTAAGAAAGACAATGGAATTTTTTGCCTAATTAATATAAGTTCTGTAAGGCTCTTTTTTTTTTTAAGCCCATTAGGCTATTTTTGTTAAGCAGACAATTTGTAATTTTTGCTTAACCATCTCGACAAGAAACTACTCACTAAATATTACTATTAGAGAGCTCCCGCAATCAAACATATAATTTACATAAAATTTAAATATTTGTTGTATTATACTTTCTGTACAAGATTGCATTCCTCCTATAAGCTCTCATAAATTCTACTACTTCTTCTGTCTATACTTAGAATACCTTGTTCCAGAATAATTAAAGACCAGAACTGAAAAGTTTGGCTCCTGCTGCTCAGAGCTGTAGCCAGCTAATGACTACACTACTGACTGTAACAGCAGCAGGCAGATAGAACCAGACAAGGAAAGAACACTAGTATAATATATAAAAATGTATTCAAAATAAGCCTAGGCAACTTTAACATAAAATTATGTGTAAAGATGGTTTTCCCTCCTGCACTTCCTTTTTATTCTGTGGTTGATGTTCTTTTCCAGAGGGGTATGAATTTTCCAAATTCAGCACCCTGAGCAGCATAAGTGGATGCCATCTTATTTCACATTCTATTTCTTATTTCATGAACAGTAATGATTCATTCACCATAACAGAGAAATTAAGACTCAAGCTCTGTGAGAAGTCAGAAAAGCTGAACTGCACATACTTGTTTGTCAGAGCAGGAGGCTGATATACAGATATAATCAAGGACTACTTTTTCACTAAATTAGAAATCAGTAGCACAGTTATGAAATATGAGCTAATCTCTGTGTAGATCTTCAATATCCGTTTAGGTCAGGAGGAGATGTGAAACCTCACAGGACTCAGCCATAGGTGTTTTCACTGAAAGCCAGTTAAAATTTTATTTGCTAATTATTTTTAAAGGTATAATCAGTTGCAATTGAAAAGTAACATCACTTACTGAAAGTATTTCACTAGATAGTTGACAGCAAGAATAGATAAAAAAAAGTATATCATCATCACAAAACTAGCTCCTGTTAGTCTTGCTGTCTTATAAAGTCACATATCAGGGGACACTCCAGTGCTAATCACCTGTTTTAATAGATATTTTCAATTCAGACTTTTTAGAGGATATCTGTGAAATTATCCAGTCTCTGGCAAAGTAATAAAAAAGAAATCTACAGCAAAAGTCAAAAAAGGTAACAGTAACAGTTCCCAATCTCATGTAAAAATACTATCTGAGATTGGAAGTGGGACAGACATGTATATGAAAATAAGTAAGCACCTAAATTAATGGAATGACACAAAGAACACTGAAAAAAGCATATTTATGATTCAATAAACATACTAAATCTGCTACCTATTTAGGTGTTAGAAATCTTGAAATCACTAATAAGTGAGAACACTGGTAAGATCACAAAACCACTCTGAATCCATTAAGCACGGTTGGTTACCAATCTGAAAAAACATGTAACTACCAATTACATAGTATTTTAAAGAACAGTCCAAGCAACTACTATGAAATTACACAAAAGGATTCACTGTTGTGCTTCTATACAGTTATTGCAAAGCAATACTTAAACTTTTTTCATGTTCTTTGTTAAGAGAATGCAAACCTTTTATCTAACTAGAGAACACTTGCTGAAAACCTGACTAATGCTATGAAACCTTAACGCAATCAGATTTTTTATTTACCTTGCTGCCTAGAACTCTGAGCTATAAAGGGAGAAAGCATCCAATAATTGCTCCATAAACACGGGGGTTGTTGTATTAGCTGGTATAGTGCTAGTGAAAATGCTTCCGAATACAGTTTGTGATGACTGACTGTCCTGCAACCGAGAGAGAACAAGACAACTCCAAAAGAACAGTAACATACTACTTCTACCAGAGAAACTTTTAATGAACAGTAGAAAATTAATGAACAATATCACCTTTGGACTTTTGACTGTGCAGGCTTTCTGATGACTGCTGAAATGAGACAAATATTGGAAGGCATAACAGTATAGGAAAAATTAAAAGGCTCTACTGTGAGCTACATTCTCAAGTATTTATCCTCCTGCATATTTATCTGCTAAATGAAAAGCAATTACATGCTGATGTATTAAAGAAAAAAATAGAACACAGCTGAACTTCAGGCCTTATTCATTAAAATTATTTCTTGGCTGTTACCTTTGAGCTTTAGCTTCCTTCTGCACTATTACTTATTTCAGAATGAAAATCATTTCATATCCTCAGCCAGCTGTGCTGTAATGACTTCAGTATCCAATTTTTGTGGACAAGAAGCACACAGGACACAATTCCTTCATTAATTTTTAATGTAAAAATGCTGTCATTTTAAAAAAAGTTATTCTTAAATCATATAATGATAAAGTATTTATTACACTACAAAGTTAACCATCTTTAAAAAACAAACAAATAAAAAACAAAACCAAACAACAAAACACCTCCAAGTGAGGTTGAGTCTCATGAAAGAAAGACTTGATAATAATTTGGCAGATCACTACATTCACATAGTGCCTAGTTAAAGTCACTGGGTTTCTGTAGTTGCAGAAGTCTTTTGGTGCACAATAAATTAAAGTATCAGGACCTATGTATGTAATTCCCTTCAATATAAAAAACCCTTGAAAAGAACGTAGAAAAATTAGGAAAAATATCATCTTAAAAAGAGCTCATACTTCTCCCTGGAAAGGGTACATGAAATATACTTAAATCTTCCATGCATGTAATTCCGTCTGTTCTTTCAGTTACTGTTAGCATGGACAAAGACTGAGGTCTTCATTAGTTTTTTCTGTCAAATATAACTTACAGGACCAGGTTGCTCTCTACAGGCTAGACAGTCCTGTTCATTGAATAGTACTGAAAAAAAATCACATTAAATTAAGTCCTCTCATATTTTCCACTTCAATTCAATTTTCACCTTCAATTCAACAGGTACTGGGAACGCACTTTTCCCATGTGCCAGGCCATTATTTTTCATGATTTCATTGTACAGTTACATGAACAAGCCAGAACAAAAGTGAATTTAAGCACTTTCTTCATTCCACACTAAGGGGTTCTCCCTTTTAAGATGTCCTCATCTGATGGTCATGAATTTCAGCATAACCTTCTGTGGGGAGATGTAACTTCTGTTTTCAATGTTTTTTCCCTTCCTCTTGGGAACAGATGGGGTGGGGGAGGGGAGAGGGGGAGAATGGAGAGGAAAGAAGAACATATGAAAGAACAGAGAAAACACTTCTTTATGCCTCTCTACTCATCTGAAAATCGGCTGAGTAGCAAAGCGATTTGGATACTTGTAACAAAGATAAAAACTAGATAGAGTACTGACACATACATAGTTTAACACTAAAAAGCCTATAGTTTTCCACAGAATGGCAACCGTGACAGTAATACTGCATGAAGTAGCTATTCGTTCTTTATTGTAGAACCAATGTTATTGATTCCAAGATTAACTGTGTGGCAGAATGACAATTCTATCTCCTGTTTAGGCTGGTTCACTTCTGGTTTCTTCAGTAAATGAACCTCATATTGAAATATCTACAACTACAGTAGCCACTTCGACATCCTAAGAAAAGCCTTTTAGCCTGAAAAGAATGGCCTTTGTCAGCTATGAGAAAAGCACACTGTAGATTAAAATATTTTTAATGAAATAAGCAATAGTCTTTGTCATTTGAATGCAAGTATACTTTTTTATTCCAGGAAAGCACAGCACTGAAAGGACCTTAAAGAAGAGGAAGGAAATCAATAGATTTTTATAGAAATTACTAAAGAAAACTGTAATACATGTAGAAAATATGGTCCAAAGTCTAATATGAAACATTATAAAATTTCTTCCAAAGTAACAGTGCTTCCACAGACAGGAAGAATTTAATAGACTTTCTCATCTAATAGGTCTCTGGAAGAAGGGGCAGGCATCACAGGAGGAGTGCAGGACCGTGAGTCTGTGCAGGGAGAAAATTAGAAGGGCTAAAGTGCAGCTGGAACTCAATCTAGCTAGTGCTGTTAAAGACAATAAAAAGGGTTTCTGTAAATACATTGCCAATAAAAAGAGAACTAAGGAGAGTCTCCCCCTCTCTAGTAGACGTGAGGGAACCATAGTGACCAGGGATGAGGAAAAG